>NW_003299168.1:1449936-1560811 GCF_000151145.1 Microsporum canis CBS 113480
GAGCATAGAAGATACTACAGCCCCTGGAATTGTGGCAAAATAAGCCCCACGCCCGAATAACCTTAGGTATTTTCCCACTGATTCATCCCCGATTTTATTTGTTTCAAAGACACCTGTAGGTTTGGATAAGTTACCAATATTTAACAGTTTTTGGGGGGGGGGGGGGGGGGCGGGTTATAACCGGGCTAACCCACACCTTTGATAATTAACAGGTATTAGCCAGATTCCTTATGGGTTCAAAAGCACCTTTGCAGCTGAGCTTCTGAAATGTACTGCAGACATAGTCATACTAACGGGTGCAACTTTATAGAAGCTCACATTGCCTTAAACTATGTTCCAAATCAATAGTTGTACATATCAAAGCTCTACATAACAATGGTCTAGCTATATATGGCACTACGAAATCACCATTAAAGATGCACATCAGGTTTTAAACTCAAAACATACGGCTGGAGTAACTGGTTATTTCGCACCTTTCATGACCAGCAAGTCCGAGATCTCAAGGTGACCTTTACTGACGCTGATCGCTAACGGTGTCAATCCTTCAGGACCACAGCGATCGATGATGGCCCCTTTCTGGAGCAAAAACTCGACGACCTTGGTTTTGCCGTCATATGCCGCCATATGAAGGGGTGTCATAACCCCCATGTTGCTGCATCCATCGACTGATACATTATTGTCAACGAGAATCCGGACAGCCTCAAAGCTACTGCCTCCGGTTGCAGTAGTAAGAACATCATGCCCATAGTCAGTGACGGAATTGATGTCTGCACCGTGACCCAAGAGTGTTTTAATAGCATCTAGACGGTCACAAATAGCCGCAATATGCAAAGGTGTCAACCCGTCAGTATCGCATCGAACATCCTTGTTTGCTCCCCTCTCAATTAAAAGGGAGATATTTTGCGGGAATTCCCCTCTTATCGCACAGCAGATGACTGGCTCTGGGCCAGCCTCCAGTAATATTTCAAGATCAAGTTGATTGGATAGCAAAAGCCCAAGAAGCCTGGGGCACGAAAATGTCGCCGCTGTATGTAGTGGCAGGTAGCCATCGTCGCGAGGTGCTGCTGGGCTTGCACCACGCGCAAGAAGGAGTTGCGTGGCCTCAAGTTGGTTATACCTTACTGAAATATGTAAAGGAGTCCAGCCACCGTCCATTGTGATGTCGGCCGGAACTCCAGCGTCAAGGAGTAGTTCCATAATGTGTGTCTCTCCTGAGCGACTAGCCGCATGCAAACAGGTGTACCCATCCTTTAAGTGACTTCTAGGGTTAACTCCGTGCCGTAAGAGCAACCGTACTGTCTCCCAGCTGGAGACTGTTGCTGCTCTCACTATCGGCTGATATCCCAAATTGTCGTGCGTTTCACAATCCGAGCCAGCCTCGATTAGCATCTCTACAGTTTTATGGGACTTGAGCGTACAGGCCATATTCAAAGGCGTTTCTCCCCGCTTATTTTTTATAGATGCGTCCGCGCCCTTCTCCAAGAGTATTTTCACAACCTCATGAAGTTGGTGATGACACGCAATGTGCAATGGCGTACACCCAGTGATATTAATGTAATTGATGTCTGCACCCTTCTCAAGCAACATTTCGATAATTCTGACAAATTCTCCTAGGTGGGTGGTTTTCGTAGCCATGGCGGCCGCATAATGAAGAGGCAAATTACCATATGCCTTCTCCCGTTCAAAGATGTCTGTGGCGGGATCATCTAACAAACTCCGCACCATCGCAGGTACACCGAGCCTAACGGCAGCTGAAATAGGAGGAGGAGGGCCATCATGTAGCTTAGAGTCCCAAGCGCTCATAAACTGCAAAACCTGCACCGCGCATTCATAACCCCGACGATATTTCAAAATGAAGTCAAGAGCTTGTTGGACTATGTCGTAATCCTTCTTCCTTAACTCAGGTCCGCCAGTATATTCTTTTGAATAAGGAACAGACTGGAGTTGTCGGACGTGATAATAGGAATATCGCGCCGCATACTCAAGCAGAGTATATGTTTCTAGTCTCTTTCGAACCTCCTCTCTGGTCTCTTCTGTTACGATCTGTCCTCCGTCGGGATGCCGATCCTCCAACCCTATCCAACCCAGCTGAAGCTCTTCACATTTAAGATAAGATATACAGACAAGCGCAAGTGTCGCATGGCCATCTCGTAAATCAATACTGAGGCCAGGCGAGCTTTGGCCGCCATCGCCTCTATCGCACACATCAAGAAGGTATTCCTGTGCCGATTGATGCACTAGGCGTACTCTAGGCCCTATAGGCACAAAGGGATTTGAGTCTGCGCTCCCAGACGCGTTGGCAGGCTGTATTTGGGTAACATCCATCTCCGAAATCTCAACAAACGGTGTTAGGGAACCTCGAATAAAGTCTGGTAGTGAGCGAAGGAGCTTGTTTCGATGTGGAATAGTCTTTTCACCGGGATTAATAGCTAGCGCTACGGTCAGTTCAGTGATGGTCAAGGGGCGTTTGGCAAGAAGAATCCAAACAAGGACGCGCTTTGCCAGCTCTATCTGTTTAGTGGATAACGATTGAATGAGTTTCGCCCAGCTCTTCTCATATAAACCTTTCAGCTCAACTGGTAAATCATTGATAAGCCCTTCAAGGTCTTCATAAGTCGCATGGTGGCAATTGCACGCTATCTCCTTCATAGCCAGGAAAACCCAGACGAACATCCCGTCTGATTTTTTGAGCAAAGTTTCCTGCAACTTTTCAGTCTCCTCAGTATTAAGGTCAAGCAGCTTTTTCAGAGTACAAAAGTCACTCTGCATGGCAACTCGGATATCGGGTTCAACACACGATGGGCGAATAAAGACTCTGAGGCAGGTTTCACCTGTGTCTAGTAACGTGAGGATATGGGGGTGTTCACGACTAGAAAATAGGAGTCTAGTAGTAACCATGATCCCAGAAGATGATGGGTTCTTTGACAAATCGAGCAGCCGCTGGAGAAGATCATCAAGCCCTGCTGGCTCACACTCATCAAGAGCATCGATGACACAATAGAGTGTGGAAAAAGAGACATGTTTAAGGAGTGTTATAAAAACGTGCCACATGGCCCCAAGCGACCAGTTGATCGAGCCGGGTGATTGCTGGCCCTGGAAGATCTCGATATCTGGAACTGCTTTCTCGAATAATCCGGGGTAGTTGTTTATAAGCTGTACAATTAGGGCTTTTAGAATAGATTTAGGCGTATCTGTTCTATCGACACAGGTACAGAAGAAGTAGAGAACCCCTGATTCATGCGTTTGTAGGTTCCCAGCCTGGGATTGTAAGCTCTTGAGAATGCTCTTCATCAGCACAGATTTCCCACTGCCCATCTTGCCAACAATGTGTAGGCTTGCTAGCCGCTCCTCAGTGTTGTGCCATTCTGCATACTCTGGCCGGTCATAAATCCAAGAGCCAGTCCCCTCAGCAGGTTCTTTTACCCTAAATTTATCGTCAATATAGTTTGGCGCGTTTAAAACCTCCAGAAATTCTCGAGCTGTTATGGAGCCGATGTCATGCACACACGAGCCGCCGTTCGTACTAGCCATTTCATATGAGATAGTGGGTTTGGCCACATCGATCCCGTTGATCACGCTAAGGCTGACCGTATTGACGGCCAAGGTCAGCGATGCCTTTCGCTTCTGCAACTCCCTCGCCAGCTCATCCAGGTCACTAAAACTGAACTGCATCCGGAGGGAGCTGACAGAACGTGAGAAGATATGCGCTTTTTCTTAGCCGTCAGTTTCGAGACGCTTTGTAGGATTTCTTGTAGTATACGCTCAATTTCCGTGATGTCTGGTTGCAGGATAGATCTCTGGGTACTGCTCAATGAATCTATTGCCTGTAGCCTCTCCAAGATCAACTGGAGAGATTGCAAGTCAAATTGGAGTCGTCGCAAGCGCTCTGGGGCCTTCCGATGACCGTCAATCAGTTTCCATACCCCTTCGGCCACAGTGATCGCAGACGCAACTGTACTGAAGATATCCATTGCAGATAATGGGAACAACTATATTATCCCCCCAATGCAACGACTTTGTCCTATTATGTATGATAGATTATAGAGGCCTTCTGTGTTCCTCACGGCATTTCGTGGTTGATGGCTGGCGATGGATTGGGAGCCGTAGCCTTCACAAGGCTGCGCCTCAAAGAGATCAACTCAGGGCCTCATTGCCTGGTGTTAGTGCGTTAAAATATTGCAAGCTCTGCCACATTATTATTTTCTCAATTTTTTTCTCCGTATATGGGATACGGTATCTTTTGAACCGTGGCTAGAGGTATTGAACTCAGTTCCACTATGTATTTCCGTCCAGAACTCACGACGTTGGCCAACGACCCAAAACACGGTTTGGTATAAAAGGAGGCTTGTAGACACGCCAAGCAAATAATATAAAAAGGAGAGTCTAGTCCAACCAATAAGCTAGCTTATAAGTAATTAGACTATTAAGGTAGCCAATGAAAAATATCTAGCTACATCTCTGTCCAATAGCAAAATTAGCTTTAATTCGCGCCAAGTCGTCTTCGCATCTTCTAACTTTAACGACACTTCAACTATTATCAACTGATGCTGATGATTTATGCATGGTAGAATGTTTCTCTAGGTATTTTATTGCCTTTTTAACCATGTCTTCTTATCTTTTATTGTGTTGAGGGAAAGGATTCACCCGTCAACCCCCAATTACTCCGAGGATTTTCACCATAATATTTGGCTGGAAACTGGAGCCAGCGTTCCCAATCCTTTTGTTGCCTGCCTCCTCCATTTTTACCAGGAACGAAATTAGCTCTCTATAGATATCCTGTCCACGTAAGCCCTTGGGATACAGATGGATGTAGGATTAATGGCAGGGATAATACTCTTATAGGGATTATCACGTGTCCGCTTAGCTGGTCACTTCGACCAGTTCGACGATCCGGCTTTCCTCCACCTAAGCATCACCACAGTTGGCATGTTCTTTTGCCAGGGCTTATGATTGGGATAACATTGCTTAGCTCGGCCTACCTACCTGTGGGGAGCAGGACCCCGGTTCAAGCTAGGAGTTGTCTTACCACACTCAACGGCCGCAATTCAGTTCACCCTTATTGGCGTGAACTTCTACCACTATATGCTAAACCTGAACAAGAGCACGTGAAAAGAATTATTTCACTTGTCACGATTTGGTTAGCCGTGAAAATAGACTACAACCTAGATACAACAGCATTACGCCTTAAATGACAACTCAAACCTTGATGGGTTTGAATAAGGTGCTCTAGGATGAGCTAGTTTACCATCATCCAACGGCATGGTTTTCTTCATGCACAACTTCTCCTTCTAGCAGTTGATTATCTATGGGTCAACGAACTATCAATGCTCTGGCTCTAACTCTTACACCAGTCGGTTCATCCACTTGAGGAACTCACCCGAATATGCCTGTGATGAAGAGAAACTGCCATATGCTTCTATGCTAATGTTATCTCTATATTTCGTGTGCCTCGGTAAAATGCTGTTTACCCTTCCCAAGAAATAGCACGATATGTTTAACAATATCTCTTATCGACATGGTAATGTTCTCTACTGTAAAAGCTTGGCTGACCGAACTATAGGCATCATTGTGGCCATGGGTTTCTTCAGGTTCTTATGAGGTGCAGATTGCAGAGCCACCATGTACTTCATCGTTTTCGATCTAGTCACCTATTACGGGTGCCTAGCGAATTGAATGTACTCAGTTGCTTTATATTCTCGTGCTTCAAGCCTTTGATACACCCACGAAGAAGTCTGCATCAATCCGAGTCCATGCACATGGATACCATATAATTAATGGTCTATACCCAGAACGCTCCTGGCTCCATGTCATATAATCTAACATATAATATCATCTTGGTGGATCATTAAACGTTGTGGGACATAGGTTTTGGGAAGTCTAGGACTACGTCAGAGTTGCTACATACTAGGTCAAATGTCAAAGTTGTACGGAGCATACCTCCCACAAACAGTATATAAACTGCTATCAAGTCGCCTCGCTATCCTTTCAAAAGACCAAGCGAAACGCCCATATAAAATTACCACTTGCTTTTTTGCTCCCCATACCATCACACACACTCTCTCTTCCAAACCCTCTACTTAAGATGCAACTCATCGCTACTCTCTCTGCTCTTGGGGCTCTAGTAGCCACCGCTACCGCAGCTGCGGTTCCAAGTGCCCCAGTGAAGCAATCTGTGATTGATATCCAGCTTTCTGCTACTGGCAATACGATGATTAAAGCCACCATCACCAATAAAGGCGACCAGGCTTTGAATCTGCTGCAGTTCAATACTATCCTAGATAAGAATCCAACTCGGAAGGTTAGGGTCTATCAGAACGGTAAGCGGATCATGGCCATTATGTAAGATCTTCTAAATACTAACTGATTAGGCACTGAGGTCAAGTTTACTGGAATGCTTGCCCGGTATAAAATGACCGGCCTGTCTCCAGACTATTTCACCACCCTTAGCCCCAAAGCCAGCGTTGAGAGCTCTTTCGATATTGCTCGTACCCACGATCTGACCCGGGGTGGAAAGATCACCGTCATGGCTTCTGGTACCATCCCTACTGCTGAAGGGCACGGGGCTAACGGAACTACTATTACTGGATATGCCAAGTATGAATCCAACAAGATCGAGCTGGATGTTGATGCAAAGAAGGCTGCCTCCGTCGTGCAGGCCATGGGGACTGTTAAGAAATCACCTGGATCCATCGACAAGCGCACCAATATCGACACCTCCACCTGCACTCAGAGCCAACTTGATGCCCTCGAGGGTGCCCTTTATAACTCTGCTGCTCTCGCTCAAGCCGCTGCTCAAGCTGCCCCTTCAAATCTTGACACAGTTGCGGAGTACTTCAAGTCTACCAGCCGCCGTACCATCAATACCATCGTCTCCCGTCTTCAGTCGGTTGCTAGTGAATCCACCTACGTCAACTCCGGCAGTACTACATACTACTGTACTGATGTTATGAATGGTTGCCAGCCTGGTGTCCTTGCTTATACGCTTCCAGACCAAAACATCATTACTAACTGCCCAATCTATTACTCTGACCTGCCTGCCCTTGCCCAGTCATGCCACGAGCAAGATCAGGCTACCACCACCCTCCACGAGATGACTCATAACTCTGCCGTCGTCAGCCCCTATTGTGACGATCTAGGCTATGGTTATGAAGATGCTACCTCTCTCTCTGCTGGCCAGGCCATCCAGAATGCCGATACCTATGCTCTCTTTGCCAATGGTAAGTTCCACCTTTCACTGTTATTAATATAAGGCTAGCTAACCATGCTCCTAGCTATTTACCTTGGCTGTTAGGAAAAATTCGTGGTGGCCACACACTTAATGTGGTTATGAGCAGATGATCGGTTCTTACTTATAGAACGAGTCCGGTGCGATGATACTTAACGTCTCTGTCTCTTCATTTTATTTTCTGTGATTACATATATTAGATAACATTTTAGACTTAAGATATGTATATTGCCATACTTTGGTAGTCTCCTAATACCTGACCAACATTGACTAGGAATATGGTGGGCAAGCAACCCTCTATTTACCAAGTTTGGAGCAAGCGCTGCGCTCTAGCATTGGTAGGATCATCCTTGTACGGTTTATATATATTCGTCGAGTAAAAAAAAGAAGCTTCCACAAGAATCATTTGTTGAATAAGGAGTAACCACTACTGTTATTTTGTACTGTTACTCTATATAAGGTTAGGCGGGAGGCGCATAACCCTAACCTTAATGTCTTTCTCATGATGCTTGGTCTCTGAGGTAAAGAGAAAAAACATACGAAAGTCGGGATTCGCTGGTGGTCACCCAGCCAACTACTAACTGACCGGCAAGTGGCTTAAGTACAGCTGAGCGGACGGGAAGCTCTGTTTTCCACTTCCTATGTTCGTATGTACTGTACGTAAGGACAAGGATGACTTTATGGCAGAGAAACTAGATTTTTGTTCGAGTTATTAGCTTAAAGCCAGGTGTAAACAGGGAGGCAGGCACTGAATCCTAGAAAGGGGCCAAGTTGTAATGATGAAAGGCATTTGTAAATTCAGAATTAATCGTTCATAAATAGACACAGGTATTTGGCTGGTCTTAAATATCATGCACATATATACAGAAATATTCCCTTAAGAAAACCACGACTGCCGAAGAAGATACGTAGAATAGATATAAAACGCTCCAAAGTTAAACGCTAGAACCGGCTATTCTGTGAATCACATCACAATACAGTCCTTGTTCCTGTCTCTTTCCCTATAGTAGTCGCGCTGTGGTAACGACGAGGTCGAAAGCGAAGCAGGACCTTGCCGTCTCCTGCCAGCCATGTGAGGGCCTTGGTTGTATCCAGGCATTTGATTATACCGGGAATTAGGGCCCGTATAACCCTGATGCTGCTGCGGGTACGGATTTCCGTTGTGAGGCGGTATGTATGCTGGTTCCTGGGCGGCTTGTTCATATGTTGGTGGAGGGGCATTGGGGTCATTGTCGTTATCAGATTGGCCAGAAGTAGGAGGAATCATTGGAGAAAAAGCCTGGGTTCGTGATGGGGGTGGACGATGGGTAGTGGGTGTGCGAGGAAGAGGAGTCAAGGTAGATGGGAGAGCGGGACTTGGTTGTGTAAAACTTGCAGAGCGTGTGCTGCGTATTTGATGATGTGACCGACCTCGAGGTGAGGTGGTTTCGGAATTTATCCTGAGATTATTCTGTGGTCGGCGGGCTGGGGGCGGTGACCTTGGTTCATCCTGCCGATTTTGCTCATCCTCATACTGTAGCGATAAGGCAAAAGCATAGTCTGCGTCTGTTTGTTCGGTGGTGTTCGTTGAATCTTTTACTGGTAGCCCCCCTTCGCTTGGAAGAGTAGGCTGGACATGCGCTGATGGGCCATGCCCTACGGGGCGAAAATCACCAGAGTATAGCTCAGAGTTGGTTCCATTAACATCCACCAAACTCTCCCAGACAATCTCAGCATGACTTGCATACCCAGCATCAGTAACCAGCGTGAATAGCTGGTTAGAAAGCGGGTGTTTGAAGAGAGTTGAAAAGTGGTCGTTTCGGAATAATACGCAAATGCTACCTGATGGTAGGGATTTCTCCAGGTGCTGGAGGCCAAATGGGCTTAACTGGGTAGGGTTATCTATTGCCACAAACCGCTGGATGGTATCAATATCCTCAAACAATCGTTGCTCATCAAGAGTTAACGATCCCGTACTAATGGCTCTAGACTCTAGGTCTTCTCTTTGAAAATGAAGTAGTTGAATATCATCATGATATTCAGCCACACGAAGCATTGCTTCGTGTGTTGGTGATGACGGGGCCGCGGCCCAACCGTGGACTAAAGGCAGGTTGAATACACTGTATAGTTCTATATCTCGGGTTTTCAGGAAGGTCCCCGGTGTAAGAGGATGTAAGATCTAATAAAGGCCGGTCAGTGAACGCGCCATGGGATAAAGCCTGCGTTAATTCCTAAACATACTGGAGTCAAGCGTGGGTTCACATTCATCCCAGTGTGCAGCATGGTGAGAAACACACTTAAAGCCTCAATATCGGGTAATTCTTCACTTCCATCTGACGAACTGATGAGTTCGTCAAACAGAGCTTGTATCAGTAACCCCAGAGATATTCTTTCTCTGGAATGTAATGCCCGAATAAGTGGTGTTTTTGCACCAAGTGGAGATCTCAATACAAGACTGTTAACAAGAGCTAGAAGTGGACATGGCCCATTTTCATTCTGCACCAAAACGGGTGATTGTCGTAACTCAGTGGTACCGTCTGTCCAGCTAACACTGCGGATATCATAGATTTCGGACTTGTGGCTTGCATGCTGGGATGATTGTACGGGTGTCGTATGGTTAGGGACGGAAGGTGGCTCGACTACAGCTGGAACTGGCGGAACTCCAGCTGGACTCGCTGCACGGGGTTCGGGCTCGATGTCTTGGGTCACTACTCCTTTGCCTTTGTCTATTTTCTCAAAACTAGATTCGCTTGGGGTATGCAGCCCTGATCGAGGTTCGCCCTCTACCGAGTTTTCATGGGAATCAAAGTCGATCAAATTCTCGGACTCTATTGGAGATACAACTTTCTGTGCCGCAGAACTCTCATCAGATATACCTGTTTTCTCAACTAGATTTGCGCCTTCGCCGACAGTTGTATGTTTGATATTCTCTGAACTATCGGTATGGTGGGCGAGTGGAGTTAGGGACAAGGCGGCCATTTCGTTGTTCATCTGGCTGGAATCAGGCGGTTGAGAATAGTGGGAAGTATTCTGGTCCCCATGCGTAGGGTGTAGCGTTTGCTCCTCCAGAGAGTTTGACTCGGTGTTAAGATTCTCTACACACGCGGTAAGCAAATATACTGCCGTAACCTGATTAAACCTGAAAGACACTCACGATCGCGACTCAGTTTTGCTTTAAGAAACGGATTATTTGACCCCAGCTGGACGCCTGATGGCGGCAGGTCGCGTAATGAGCCTGGATTAGTTTTCCCCGTTACCTGGTGAGAAAATGGCTCTTTAGGCGGGCTGTATATTCGCAAGTCATTGTTCACTCTGTCAGCCCAGATGTCAGCGGTGTTCTCGTAACCATCAGCTGGAGGTATCTGTGGCAAGGCGATGTGTCCTGGACTGGCCAGAGGAGAGCTAGTGGCTCCATCTGCTTTCTCATTCCGCGGTGATTGAAATCGCGGCGGCTGTGAAACGGGATGTGTACTGGTATGTGGTTCGCTCAGGTTAGGAGGAGGTTGCGCATTGCTGTTATGTGATCTATCTGTATATCCCATATCACTCCCTGCATCAGACACAGGAACATGTGTTGAAACCATAACTGTCGACAGATCCTTATATCGAGGCCAAGTGTATGTATAATGGCTATGCGGGCTCCCTTCCACCCAAAATTCGTTGATCGTGAAGAGTGATTATGGTACTTCCCAGTTTAGGTCGCATTATAATATCCATTCCAGCATTGTATCTTTCAACAGCAAATTATGAGGGGATAATCTCCTTGTATGGCCGGACCCTCTTATATATTATCAGGGCTTTCGGTGTCAGCCTGGATGAGGCGCAGGTCTCCACCCAGTTACACCAAGCACTGAGCAAACTATTGCGGAGGCAAACAGGACAGTTCGACTCAGGAGGCCATTCGGAGTAATACTCCGTGCCCTTTCGTACAGCGTGTTTTCCAAGTTGTTAATCCGATATTGATACCCAGCGGAAGCGCAAATTTCGTTCCAGTTCGTAGTTTTCGTTATTATTTTTGGATGTTTTGAAAAACGAAGTTAAAGCGTCTGATGACGTAATAGAAGATATCGGATAAATATACTCCCGAGCCGGTATAATTTCAAGCTTTTTTCTTCTTTGGGAATTTCGAGATGTCGCTTTTTTTTCTCTTTTAACTCTACAGCTTCGTTTATCGATAATATAATATCAGTCCTGGGATAGAAGGGGCAGTTTGGGGGTGGGAAGTAGGTAAAGATGCATTCTTCTATCCCGCCAAATGTATATGTGGCGCTCAAGTTGCCGTCAGACGTCACCAAGGTCGTCAAGACAGTGCCTAATTCGTATGGCTTTTTGATCTCTCTTGCGCTGCTTAGAAGTAATATAGCTAATGGTAATGATAGGAATGTATCCCTGGGGAAGTATGGTTCATTTCCGTGCAATCAGATTATTGGGAGGCCGTTCTATGCCACCTTTGAAATCGCAGACCATCCAGACGCCGACGGCCATGTCCTACACATCGTCTCCGCCGCCGAGTTACACACCGAAGCTCTGATCGCTGATGGTGAGGGTGATGGGGATGTTGAAACCGATGCGAACACACCAACCATCCCATTCCCCCAGGAAGACAACAGACACATAATCGACCAAAGGAGCACCCAGCAGCTTACGATGGCGCAGATCGAGGAACTCAAACAATCGTCTACACATGCGGGAAGAGAAATCATTTCAAAACTGCTGGAATCGCACTCTGCATTGGACCAGAAGACACAGTTCTCACGTGCAAAGTATATGCTTAGGAAACGGAAGAAGTATCTGCACCGGTTCACGGTGGTACCAATGGATGTGGGTATATTGACTGAATGGATGCTTGAGCAGAAGGATCCAGGGCGGATTATGGAATTGAGGGATGAGATGATAGGTTTAATCGGAGCTTGGGCTAATGTGCATTATGGGGGTACTGGAGAGGTGGGCGGTGCCAAGGCAGACGAGATGGTCAATCGTGAAAATGGGCGGTGGTTGATTGTGGATGATACGGGCGGGCTAGTAGTCGCTGCTATGGCTGAAAGGGCAGGCATACTATATCCTCCTGAAGTGCTATCTGGAGAGGGTCTTCCCAACACTACGAAGCAAGGAGCGAGGCTTATTCAACCTACGGAGGATGAGACGCCAGCAGCGGAAGCGGCGTCTGCCTCACACACGACACTAACAGTGATTCATCCCAACTTACAGCCGAACTTAAGTATGCTCAAATACTTCTCGCACGATATCAATGAACCTTCTGAAACACACCCTCTATCTACTCATTTGAAGACTCTGTCATGGCTGCAGCTTCTCCACCCATCCGAAGACGCAATATATGATATGGAACCACCCAAGATTGGCGAAGAGGAATTAGCTAGCTGGAAACCGTCAAAACGGGCAATGCATTTTAAAAAGAAACGTCGCTGGACAAGAGTGCGTAATGCGGTTGATGAAACCAGAGCCGGCGGGTTCGATGGCCTAATCGTCGCAACTCTAATGGATCCCACATCTATACTCAGACACACGGTCCCACTGCTGGCTGGGTCGGCGCAGGTTGTGGTGTACTCGCCATACATTGAGCCGTTGGTGCAGCTAGCTGATCTATACTCAACTGCCCGCCGGACTGCGTATATCACCTATAAGCGAGAGGTGGCGGAAGGGGCTGCAGAAGATAAGGAGGAGGAGTTCCCTGTTGACCCAACGTTGCTGCTAGCGCCCACGTTACACACATCTCGGGTTAGGACATGGCAAGTTCTCCCCGGACGAACACACCCTCTCATGACAGGCCGGGGCGGAGCGGAGGGCTATGTTTTTCACGCAGTCAGGGTGTTACCCGCAATGGGGAAGGTAGAAGCCCGCGGCGTTCAAGCAAAGAAACGACGAAAGATGGCCGACGAGACAGAAAGTTCATGAAATAGGTTGGGCCCTTGCTCGATGGCATATCGGTGTCTGATGGTCTAGACAGAAAAAAGATAAAAGACACGAAGGATGGGCAATGGAGCTCCCAGAGCATCGGGATTGCACGTTTTTGACCACTGCTTACAGGGATATTTTCGTGCTAATTCATATACTACTGCTGGTACTAATGCAAACATTGGATGCAAGGGGTTAAGTACGGCGACAGTCGCGATGAAAATATGGAGGATGTTTCACCAGAGACCAGACCTTCACCTACATATAACACATGTTATTCAGATATAGACCATCGAACCCTTGCTCAACACGTTTTTCCTGCTGCTTTTTAGTGCGGCGTTGAGAGAACGGAGGATGGAGATTGCAGTCGATATACATAACTACGGGGTTAGTGAGCCCACCCTGTTTCACCAATTGCATAACAACAATGGCACAGAATATGATTGTGGCCTGAGATAACATTATATGAGGCAACCAAGAACCATGACGCAGCAAATCTACCAAAGATATATTGCCAACCCTTATGGCCAAGAGGGAGAAAACCTGCTACCATTTGCAGTGACGGCCTGCCACACGTGAAGTCTGATAAATGCTCTTCCCCCCTTGCCCACGTAGAGACGGAGAGAGTATGAAAAAGGACGAAAGGACAAGAGTGAAAAAAGTATGTAGATGGAATCGCCTTTTCCCTACTAACGAGGCTTAGTGAGCAAAGGGCGTCGAGGTTGGCATAGCAAGTGCATCGCAACTCCATCGCCAGCGGGTACTTGCATGTATCTTTACATACATCGCACTACTGCGAGGTACATCATCGATACATTCATCGATGGTCGACACGTGCAGCCGCTATGGACGAAGATTTGCTGGCCCGGCCAGCATCTCGCCTCCAACACTTCCTTGAGTATAAAATATGGACCGACTAGCAAGCAACACAAAACGCCGCCCAAATTAAGAAGCTCGATGAGGGCAGATGCGCGCGATATGCGCCGGGCCTCGAATCAGAAGCTGGTTCCGCCTGCACATTTTTGGTTCAACGATCCAGCATGAGGCTTGAACCAAGTGGAATATCGGATGGATAGCCCTGTTTCCCCTGGGCGACTCCTGAACTCCTGATACGCTACACAGCATCGGGGGATTTCAAGAGGGGACGACAGGAATGCAAAGACCATTTCTATATATACATACAGCATGCGTTACCAGCACGCTGGCTTGAGGTCTAATTTTACGAGATAAAAAAAAAGGATAACACACATATTTACTCCACCAAAATAACAAATAATCAACCCAAATATTCCCTTCTGGGAGTGCCCTGAATCTTGTCTAGCCCGGGACTATCGATGCCGAAGGGACAGTGCCAGGGAGAAAATAATTATGGCGGCAGGCGAGTTAGCCGCAGGGCCTGTAGGCAGTGTCTTACCAGCCTCCCCGAAGACTGCCACAACCGTCGATCCAAGCTTTTCGCCTCTCTCTCTTTTCCTTCTTTCTTACATATGCTCTATTTTAAATGGGCAAAAAGTCAGAAGATTACCCCTTGTCGCCCAATCACCTATTCGCTAACGGAAATTTCTACCGTCTCCCCCAGTCCACTCCGAGGCATATCTCCACCTTGGTATGGAGAGGCTACATGGATGCGTCCCCCGGCTGCTAAGAACCCAAGAGAAAGGCCTTGCTTAGGCCGATTAAGCTGCCCCAGTTGCACGGGCATGCCATTCTGCCCATCATTGGGCGTGGTTTCGGTCTTTTTCTTTTTCTTTTTTTTTTCTCTTAGCTTTAAGCCCTTAGGTTGGTGTGGTCAGTTGTGATGCAGATGGGAAAACCGTCATCAAGGGAAGACCCAGAGAGCCCCAGGGACCAACGTCTTTACCCGTATAATATATACCGATGTCATCCCGCTACTCCTAACCCTCGTTCTTCCTGCCTCTTGTTGTATAGTCATTGCTTGCTCACAGGTTAGCTCTGCTCGACACTCTCTGGCTCTCCCTTTCTGTCCTGAGACACAAACGCATGAGATGAGACCGGGACTTATAGCATCACAACAACCACCACCAAGAGGATCAGTCTGCCCATTATGATCTTTGCTACCGTCAAGGACAGCGTGCGCAGCAGCTGGGGCATGTTCAGCGCGGTCGAGCGTCGTAACATCTTTCTATACATTTTAGGGATCACATTCTACAAGTTCGGCCTTGAGGCCTTCAATGGCTCCATCCTTGCCCTCGCTACGAACCGGTACGACTACGATGCCTTGTTAAAACATCGACCGGCCAAGACGTTCGAACGAGTCGGCCTACTCAGCGGTCTCAACCAGGCCTGCCAGTGTGTTGGCTCGATCATCATTGCACCCTTGGTTCGTCGTGCTCCCGCCAGACTCGTTCTGGTTATCTCTGTCGTCTTGTTTGGCCTTTTTACCGCTATTCTCATGGTCGTGGATGCTGCCACTGGCGGAACCATCATGCCTCCAGAGTTCCGCGGCGATCACCCGGCCATGGATTTCCACTACTATGGGAAATACAATACCGACGGCATGATACCCATCTACTGTGTAACTGGTATCGTCTACGGGATGGTCGAGTTAATCCGTCGTATCATCCCCCGTGATATCGTGGGAGGAAACATCCAAAAGCTTCGCCGTCTCGATGCCATGGTCCACGTCTTCTATGAGATTTCTGGCACCGGCAGTGCATTCTGTACCGCTCTCGCCCTCATCCCGACCTTGGGGAACAACTACTCTTTCATTATCACCCCCGTCTTCTTCGCCATGGCCGGTGCAACCTGGTTCTTCATTAAGGAAGGCGACGCCTTCCAGCCTCCTCCACCCCCTCTCTTGGGCAAGCGACCGACATACATCAAGGCAGTGTTCGTGTCCTTCTACCTATTCGGTGAATCCATCTGGACCGGATGCAAGCTCCTTTTCACTAACCGCCGCTTCATCTGGCTTATCCCCGGTTACTCGATTGCCTTCTATGGCCATCGCTATCTCGAAAACGGGCTCGCCCCCGCCGTCGCCCGCCGATACCTGGGCCACTCCGCCTGGGCTAACATCATTGTCGGTGGCTCCAACCTTGGTGAATTATTCGGTGCTCTTTTCGTCTTCCTTTTCACCAATCTTGTAACCACCCCGATTCCGTGGGTTCGACTTGACGCCATCATGCTTCTGGGTGTCTGGTATCTCTCCTTCTGGACACCACCACAAGACCAGGTCATCTATGCCTGGATCATCGCCGCAACCTTCCTACCCATTTCCTTCGGTTGGGCTGCTGGAGACGTCTCTCTCGCTGCCTATATCCAGGCCTCTCTCGCACGCCACGAGTCCAAAGCCCAAAACGTATCTGCCCTCGGTGCCGTTATGGCTTGCCTCTACACCACTTATATTGTCACATACGCCATTTCCTCGCCTTTACTGGGCCAATACATTGATTCCGTCTACATCAGCACGGGCGGTCGTGATGGAGGAGGCAACATCCACTCTGCAATTCACAACGTCGCAGGTGTACAGTACAGCGTGATGGCTGTCATAATATTTGCCAGTACTTTCATCCCACAAGGAGCATGGCGCATCAATCCCAAGATGCTATTCAACCAGAACCTTGATGCCGACCTTGAGGTTACCGAAATCGGCGATGGCATTGACCTGAAAAAGAAGAGCCATGAGCGAGACACTTCTCTCAGCACAGATCCGAGAGATAGGGAGTCATGGTGATTCCACTCTCTCGCTTGCGCCAACCCTCTTTCCTTCTCTTCTTCTCTATGCTATATACCCCCATATTTACATTATAACATATTATCTCTCTGATTTCAATTCATGTGTCTCTCGGTTATTTTGCACGGTGTTCTGGCAGGACTTCTTTTTTATTTAAACAATCCATACATATATACGTTCACGCGGATCTCCTCACCCTTCCCCGTCTCCATCTCCTACCATATCCTACTCATTATTAGTCTTCCTTTCCTACTACATCGGGTCGCACCATATATCTCGCTTTATCTTCTGGTTTGATAATGATGCACATGCACGCTTTTATGTTACTTCTTACACGCCTAATTAACTACCAAGGTCTGCAGTGTCTTGGATTACTCAAGTCTCTCACTCCCCAGCATCTACCTTTTTCCTTTACCGTTACCGTCAGACGATGTCTTTCCTTGATCTAACCTTCTATTCTCCTTAATTTCATTGACGTGACCAGGCTTGATGCCAACTTAAACCCGATAAAACGCTTCAGACGTGCTTTTCCTTTTTTTTTTTACTCTACTTTATTCTCCTTGTTCCGCTTCTTGTTAGTGTACCAGTAAAGGATGGTGTTGAAGAGGTAACAGCGAAGGAAGAAATAAACAACTCAGCTAGTGAAATAATATAAAAATCATTCAAATTTCGAATATTATATCTCTCACAGATCTCGGCTTGCTATCTACCGAGCTGCTTCACCGTTTCCATCTGAACTATGTGGAGTGTCCTGCATGAGAATAAGCAATTTCTTGCCATGCCCGCGAAGTAGGACAGCATAAATACCGCTCTGCAGTTACACGGCACTGCCACAAATGTCTAAATGTGCTAGAGATATTGCTCAATGGAGGGAAATGTCGCCACTAGCCACGCATATCTGCTGGCTGGACATTTGCTGAATGTCGCTCAAACAGTCGCGGGTCAAGCGTAAGGCATATAACTTATACCTAGGTCAAAGGTGTTAGCAACTCAAGTCGCCGTTCGCCCCTTAAACCCGATTATACATGTAGTTCATGCAGCATTATCATTAATTAGTAATATATATGCTCTCCCGATCCAAGCGCAGATAAATATTAATTCTAGCGATTGAGTTCGTTTTCTACCTTCCGATCGACCGGGTTTTGCTTGACCATGATAGAAGGGGAAAATGGTGACTGGCAAGGCAAACTTCACACCAAAGGGAATCCGCCTGGCTTTAGGTGCGGAGGATCGCCATGGAGCACTTAGTCTGCCTTTATATACTTGGCTGCCATGTCCGAGCACACAAGAGCGGCATCCATACTATGTAATGAAGGGAGAGGAGGTTTATCTCTCGTGTTTATCCCCATATTTTTTATGCGGGCAAATCAGTCAATCTCCTCGTGGTCATCAAGCGGCCAGCCCTTGTTGATCAAGAAGATATCTTCTTCGTCACCCTCTGCCTTGTTGATCATATCTTGCTTAAGTTCCTGGATCCCCTTCATCGCAGAGCCGTAGTTCTCGCTGCTAACCCAGCCATCCTCGCCGATACCTAATTTATCCCGCCAATGATTCACGACGGCATTGAAATAGTGCCATATTTCTTCCAGCTTCAAGAATTCCTCTAGCTCTAGTATATCGAGCTTTACTGGGCATTCAATTCCCTTCGTTTCGGGGAGTTGGTCCCAGTAATCAGCTATCCGAACAAGAGCTCCTTTCAAGGTGATGGTATTTCCACCCCATTGACGTCCTGCTCCGTCTACTCGATGCTTCCGTGGTTTCAACAGAGGGTCCCGTAGAGCGTTGAGACGAGGATTGTTTAATACGCCGGTAAATATATGATAGTAATGAAACATTAGCATGCGACGATATAGCTCGTCGGTCTGCCTCTAAAGTCTCATACTCCGGTGGAAGTGTGGGCTCTTCTAAGCCAAGGGGTTCAAGTGGTTTTCCATTTTGTTGAATCCATTTTATCTCCTTCTCTACAATTAACCGGAGATAGGTCGCTGAATTGTCCCCTACCAACCGTTAAAGTGATGACGTTGGCATTTTTGGCGAAGAGAACGCCTACATGGTCCTCTTGGTATTGAAATTTTGCTCGTTTCCCATACCAGAATATATAATCAGTTATTGGGCCCACGCAGAATTGGTTAGATATTTCTTGCACATGCCCTTGATCCTGAGATACTCTGGAGTGTAAAGGCGCTTGAAGCTCGGCTGGTATATCCCTCTTGAAGTAAACACTTTCAATCGAGCTGAATGGAAGAGAAGAGAGAGCTTTTTCAATTCCCACGAAGCTCGATGCTAGTTTATGCCTTCCTTGTTTCGTCATTGGAAACCATTTGTCTTTCACCTGGATTCCCTGGGCTTTCTCCATGGTAATGTATTCAACTCCAGCAAGGTTATCGCTAGAGGCAGAATACCCGAAGTCTTTTGGAACAGGTATACCCTTCAGCCGTAATAACTCCAACGTTGCTGCCTCGCTCGCAGTTGCATAATGTTTTGGCAGTGTAGTCCGGTACGGTGTTTTGGCAATCGCTGGAAAATTTCTTCCATAGTAAGTAGAAAGACGCTGTTAAACCCCCTTCTATGAACTTGGAGATATCTGCAACTCGTCCATGGCGAATATGCGTCTCAGCAAGCTTCTTGAAATCTTCAACATCAAACGTGACGTAACGCTCATTCTTCCAGAGTGTTTCATTAAACACATATCTTTCAGACGTATAGGCAAAGAGGTGTCCATTCCTGTAGGCACCTAGTTTCAAGAGTATATAATCAGACTACGAAGATACAAGGGAGAAGGCGCAACATACTCAGGCTCGGGCGGTGGACGGATATGTTGGCGTAGTATGGTGATATTTGGATGGAGCTTGGGGGGGAGCTCAGGGCTCTACTTGTCAACAGCATCGAAAGCCTTGCATCTCCGTCTCCAAAGTTGACACAAGGAGATTTAGAGGACGGTAGAAATATTATTATTTATAACCAAAGTCGAATAAGACATAAGATGGAAAGTTTGTATTTTTAGCATTCCAAAAGAAAACTTTTGGGTTAGATAAGATTAAGTTTCCGAGCTTACTTAAAGCTTACTGGTTGTTTAACTTAGCCAATCAGAGGAGAATCTTTGCGTCTTACGTTAAGTCATTTAATGTTGGTGGCAGTGGAATATTTATCCAGGACTATAATAAAGGTATTATTTCAATAGTATGTATGTACCCAGCCAGATGCAGGCCCCTGTTGGCATTGGTCTATAAATGAGGCAGCAGCGCCGCTAACTAGTTAATACATCGCCGTCTTCTTTTCTATTCCCAAAGGAATTTTTCTTCTCAGATTGCTAACTCCAAGGTTGGTGCCATTTTCCCTCCAGGATGTCGAATCAGATATCTCAATGCACCCAATATAGTTATGGCATCAACCAGACTGTCTACCTTACGATGCTCCCAAACGAATTAATTTTGCTCATTGCCGAAAAATTTTCACAGAAGCGGGATCTAAACTCGCTTCTACGATGCAATCGTCGCCTACACGGTCTACTCAACCAGCAACTCTATCAGCTAGATGCGCGATCTCGTAATAATGACGCTATGTGGCGAGCCGTGGACACTGCAGATGTTGATCTAGCAAAGCGTGCTATCGCTGCAGGTTCGGATCCAAACAAGAGATGTGAAGCAGGGATATGGGCTCGCTACCATCCACTATTCGTTGCGGTCGTTCAAGCAAGGAATACTTCGAAGATGAAACTTATACCCAAGGATGAACTGCCAGGCTTCCTGGAGAGAAATGATAGCCTTATTCGATATCTGGTTTCCCAGGGTGCAGACGTGAACCATTCGGACAACTACCAGGAATCACCCCTGTGGAAGGCCGTATCTATGGGGGAAATAACTTCTGTCCGTTTATTTCTTGACAATGGCGCCGATGTCTCAATGCAGGATTGCCAAGGCAGCGGGTTGGCTCACCTCGTAGTTCGTCCTGCTCAATCAAGCGGTCAAAATGCTCTCATCTATTTGGAGATACTCAACTTACTGCTTGAGCATGGCCTCGATCCAAATACCAGCGATCGGTCTAACTATACACCTTTGCACGAGCAAATGAACGCTGTGTCAGCCAAAATATTTAGAACCAGTAGGACAAAATACCGGACTTTAAGTGAAGAAAGGGTGGAAGACGTTTTGAAGCTTCTACTAAAGTATGGGGCTGACATCGATGCTCGATCTCGGTTTGGCGAGACACCTCTTTCAATGGCCCTAGAATTTTTGCAAGACGAGCCAGTATGCTTCAAGTTGTTGCTTCATTACGGAGCCGATACGTCTCTGGTTAGTTTGCCCACTGTCCAGGAAAAACGGGAAGCAGCACTCAAAGTCTGTGATGAGATCTCACAGGCAACCGGCAAAACATATGAATTTCTCACTGAATAGAGCCCATCGTTAAATATATGAAATGCCTGTTGTCATAGATTCCTGTGCGTGGCTAAAAATATTGACACATTATATAGTTTCTACGTCTATGGGCCGGATCACAAAAGAAGTAGATTCGGGATTCGTAAAACTGTATATAACAGAAATAAACCCTAGCTACCTATTACTATCTATCCGATCTCTACTGCACAAGGGATGTTGTCGAAGATGTAGCTGGGGGTATAACTGTGTTTGAAGGCCGGCTTTTCCAATCAGATACGGGCGCAACGCAGTATGTCGTTTTGACTTTGATACTGGAATTGCAATCAGTAGTTGACAATGAAGGGTTGACTTCCCAGAACAAATGTGCGGGTATGAGTTGGCTAATACATATAGTGGCACAAGTGTCCTCCTGAGCAGCTGTATACCACTTTCCACAATTTAGTGTGGTACCAGTAGCAATTGTGGCATTTTCTGGGGGTGGAATAACCCTCGTGGCGTATCCCGATCCTGGTGTAGGAGTGGCTCCTGGCATTACACTAGTCGGGGTATATGTTCCTGCTTGAGGGGCAAGGCAGAGAACTTTACCCAGTACCTCGCTTGCAAGATGAAGGTTGGTGCAATCCATGTTTATCCAGCTATTGTAAGCTCGGAGCCCCCCCAACCTTAGCAATTTGGAGTATTCAATTGAGGAACAAGTGTCGGAGGGTTGTAATTCATACGTCTTCTCGCAGGTGAGAGGAAGACATAGCTCTAGACCGGCTGGTAATTGTCTGGCGCAATTATGGATAGCATCAGAATTCGCAGCAATTAAGCCAGCAGACGATATGCTTTTTACCAAAGCAATTGACTCGCATGTATCTCCATTCAGTGTCGTATACTTATTCTCTGATACGCAAAATGGTGGCGGCGGCGATGGCCTGAGAACTGGCGAGGGAGGAAAATCGCTAGGCAGGGATAAGCCGCATTTCTGGTTAATGACCTGAATCACCTCCTGATAATATTCATTATAAACAGAGTAGGAGCTGGACTGCATAATCTCATTCCTTTTGATATGACAGTACGAGCATAGCTCATCTGTTGGCATCTCATGAATGCTAGAGACAGTGGAAAAACCATCAATGATCTCTAAAAATTTGGCATTAGTATCTTATCCATCAATGTAGTAGCGAGGAGGGGGGATTACCGTTACAGTATTTCCCAGTGGCAGTATCTTTAAGGCAGGTTTCATTGTATCCCTGATAAAGATATCCACCCAAAAGCGTTGGGAGCGTCCCGGTAATATTTTGGCCCGCACAAGCCAATTCAACGGTTCCAAACCAATTCTCCAAACTCTTCTTACATCCCTCATCACATAAGTATTGAGTGAATTCCCCATCATGGAATGTCCCGTGGTAAATTGGCCTTACCCATTCCTGGTAAAATGAGTGGCAATCAATGCGCTGAGTGAGTGCCGTTTTGCAAGTTTTGGTGATATCTGGTAACGTTGCATTTTCATATAGATGGAACCCCGCAAATAGTCGTTCTCCAATCGTAGTGTTCTTATCCCTCACCCATGCCAAGAGGGATGAGGTATAACCATTTTTATTCTCCGCAGCATAAGTAGGTCGAATACCCTTTGGAGTAACCATCTCAATGATAGCCTTGGTCACAAGGTTGAAAAACCAGATATCAACGCTTTCTTCAATCTCAATTCCACGGTCCTGGCAGTTCTCTGTTTTTACACAATCTTGATTGTAGTTTGAGAACCAACTATACAGTCCTATTGAAAGGTTAATATGATATTTGGGTAGCTTAGTGAGGCAAAAAAATATACTAACCAGCACCTAGGGAATACACTGAGACGCTATCGATGACACGCAGTGCCCAGGAAGAGGCGCAGGTCCTGGAGTTGGCCTTGCATTCCTTGAATAGAGGGTCGTTTGGGAAAAGGCCCGTAGTAAAGGGGCTTGGTGCTTTTGGAGCTGGTTGGAAATATGGTGACTCAGTCTGAATCATGCCTAGAAGCAAATCTTTAGCACTTGAAACCTGGTACTGGTACAGTACGCTGTGTTCAGAGGCTGTTCCATATAGCCAGGTTGGCCCTTTGCTTTCGATTAATATGCCTCGGCCCGCATAGATGTCAATTTGGTCTTGAGAAGCCACATCCAGATCGTGATCGGCAACCCAAGCCCATAAATTTTCAAGATACGCAGACGATTGAGAGGTAAGATGCAAAAGTAGAGAGGCTGCTTTGCAAGAATCGTTGACTTTTCCTGTTAGTTTGGGGCATTCTTTACTCTGAAGCTTGGAACCAGTGGCTCCACCAATTCGGAAGTGCGAGTCTGTAGGATCATATCAGCTTTAAGGAGACGAAAATGATGGGAGGTAACAAGAAGTGAAGAGCTTACCCCACATAGCTGCAGAGCCCTGAAAGCTTTCCCGAACGTTCCACTCCATCAATACAGCTCCAGCAGTTGGACCAGATACAGTGAACATCATATCTTGAATCTCAACAATACCACTATCCCCAGGCTTCCCGACTTCTATTGCAACTTTTGGACTCTTTTCATTTGAAAATTGAGGTCCAGTGGCCATTATCTGAGGCCATACCTGGCCAACGATCCTTGAGCCAACCGGAATGTGTAAGGTATTTTTAATAATGTAGATACCATATGGGAAGTAAACAATAGAAGACATATTGCCCGCCCGAGATAGAATACTGTTAAGGATTGCAGTATCGTCCGTCTTTCCATCCCCTTTTGCTCCAAGTGCCTTAACATCGAGAATCTGGCTTTGTCCAATATCTAAGTATTGTGGGCGTCGGCGGGTATAAAAATTCTTCTTATAGTGGCCAGTAGGTCCTAAAAGAGATACTGAGCGATCCATTGCTGGAATATTCTGCCCATTGACAAATTTTCCAGCTTGAGTAGAGTTAACATATAGCCCAAACCCCCAGGAATCAACCAAAACTTCATTGCCGCCAGGTAATAAAGTATCACCGCTGACGTTTTCTGTGATGGCTTTAGGGACGTTAAAGAAGCCAGTATTCTGTACAAGAAGCGCCGTTGAGTTCCTACCCGATAGTGAGGTGCTGATTCCAACGGGAGTATTGGCAATTATTGAGTCCACAAGGAGCAGAGAGCCCACTGCCTGTCCAGTACTTCCAGGGCCACCGGCCTTTGGATGGAAGAAGTGTTAATAAGCTCTTTTTAACTTGAAATATCCAGGTGAAAATTTAGAAATGAGCTTTAAACATACCCCACCAATGACTACTAGGCCCTTCTTGCACGATTCAATAATAATATCCTGCATTGTCCATGCCCAGTCCCAGTGAACTTGCAGCGCTGTTTTGCAGTTAACAAAAATCAAATGTGATGTAGTGAATTGCTGATTTCCGAAATAAGCTCTAAAACCACAGTTATTAATTTAAGAAACCTCCAGCAGCTTTAGGCTTATACATGGAAATCTAGCGCCTAAATCCGCCCTCTAGAAATTCGAGGGGCTAAGGAAGAATGAATATGAGAGATCAACACGTACCCGAGATTTCCGCCCACGAACGTAAGGTTGGAAAGGAACCCACCACTTCCATTCTCCATGTAGATCCCCTAAATCACTTAGCACGGGGCTCCCAGTAAGACAAGAGGCTAAGCTTACCTGTTGTGTTGTGGTATCATCCTGCATCATATAGAACTCAATATTTTCTAGTGATGTCCCTTGAGCAACCTGCCAGTGAATTGCACAGACATATGCGCCTGGATCAGTTCGCCTAATATCCATTTTGAAGTTCTTTATACTTCGAAGGAAGTTATTCGTATTAAGATACCTATTTATATTAGTCGGATGTTCGACCAGGGCTGTTGTGGATAAATGTGCTTATTACCAAGAGTTTCCATTGCCACCCTCGATGTAAACGTTAGAAGAAAAGACTCCTAATCCAACAAAACTAGAAGCGGCCAAAATGGTGGGATAGTCATGTGGCTATGAGTTTGTAAGCCTTGAAGCCTATGCAGGCATATTTAATTAAAGGAATAACTTACTTCACCAAGAAATTGAGTGTTATAGTACTGGATAATCGGAGAGCTAACCAGGTATGTCCCGGAGGGGAAATATACCACAGCTGGATATATCGTACTTGAGCCACAGTTTTCACCACATCTATTCCCTTCGGATATTGCCCTGTTTATGGCAGCAGTATCGTCTGTGACCCCGTCGCCTATCTCATCCGATCAGCAATGCTTAAATATGACATGCAACCACGACGATCCTACCTTTGGCTCCGTAATCTTTAACGTTCCTGAATATCTAGAATAAGAGTTAGCCATTATTGAAGTATTTAACTTCCGAGGGCGTTATTGAACAGTGCAAACGAGGATAAATATAAGTCAACATATGCTTACCTTGTACCCAGATGGTGCGAATGGGCTTGACCCTTGCTGGGGTATTGTTGTCATCCAGTGCTGTTTAGCAGCCCGTTTCTCAAACGATGACATCGCATTAGATTTGGGATCTAGGTCTTGTATATCACGCGGAGACAAAAGATAACCCTCTAATCCATTCGGCTGGAGATAAGACTGCTGGGGAGTGTTTGTGTCATTTCCTTTTAGTCTATACTTCTCTTGAATTTGAGCTGCGATGATACTATGGTTCCCTAAATGGTTTCCAGCCGGGCTAGATTCAGCTACCATCCGCGCGGCATCAACGAGCTCTGTCGGAATATAATAGGTAAAGTCTTTGTTCTTGACAGCTTTCACAACAGCAGAGTCGGTAGGGGCTCTCCTTGCTATGGAGTTGTTGTTTGCAATAAAATCAGCAAAGTCAAGGATGGAAGGGGGCTTTGTGAGCTTCAGGGCCTTTATCGACGCAGGTGGCTGGTAAAATTCATATTTGTTGAAACTAGGGTTCTCCAATCTTTTTTTATTGATTACTGAAAGGGCATGCAGGGCTTTATCAACCAGTTTCTTTGGCTCGGTCACAGATGATGGCGTTGCTGTTCCCTGGGGTGAAAATGCCATGTGATTGTTAATTCCAGTACCGGCAGCGCGATGATGAAAGTTGGCATGACGGTGATGTATTCCATGCCCCGAGGCGAGGATTAGGTGAAAGAAAAAGAGTAAAGAAAGTAGAAGATAAATAGGAGGGTATATCCGCCGGCTATTCAAAGTCGGAAGCCTACTCATGGTTAAGACTTGACGATTGAGATTGAATGGGAAAATAGCTAGAAGATGATATAATCAAGAAGTTTCTCTTGTCATGTTTTCCCACGGGGAGAGAAATGTTCGTCCCTCTTATCATAAACCATCATCGGAATAGAAACTAGTGGGATAGTAGATGGTAACATCAGGGATGTACTATTAGTTATTCCACGAAGTATCCGTATAGCCAAGTGACGAGGGTTTTAATGTGATGATACAAATTGCACCCTTGGCTATGGGAAACTATCCAGGGGCCGCAGGCGCCCAGGGACTCCGGCCATCGTTAGCTCTGCCATGTGCATGACAATATAACTAGCATCCTAAGACAAGTATGTCATGCAAAGACATCTCCGCGGTATTGTTGGCGACGAATCCATGGTTTGTACCTACATTTAAGTAATTCCTGGTATTAATACACCCTTAACCCTAGGGTCTGCGTCCTCTCCGCTTCGCCCCTCGTTCGTGCATAGTGAAAAGCATGCATCTTACAGGACGAGATATGAAGCCAACAAGGGTGCTACACTAGCCATGCAGCACCAAGCCTCCTGTCTAAACGAAACACAACAACTCAATTCAGTCTCTAAGACTGTAAGGCCCGGTACTCCAAAGGGTTAAGTCTAACGGGAGAAGCTGAGTATCGACATCTGTGGGAGATTATCTAGGCTTGGATCATATGTGATTCTATACAGTAGTTGGTTGTTGTCGGATAGAGGTCGGCATGGGCCAGCTAACGAAACTGCACTAAGCTAAAAATGGTTAGTAACTAAAGTCGCTAAAAGTTTTTTGACGCCGGGCCGCGAGCGTAACTAAAACTTAAACCACCTCGTTTAACGTGCATCTCATTTAACGTGCATTGGCACGGAGCTCTCTCGTACATATTCTCCAGGGTGCAGGCATCCCCGATCACAGTGTACTTTATGCCAGCCTAAGGCCGACGGCCATGTCGAGACAGATGAACTGATACACTGTTCAATGGCTCTTCCCGGGACTCCTTTTCTCTCTGCTCATTGGCAATGCCGCTTCTATAATTTCTCTTTTACGTCTACTCCAAAATTCCAAGCTGGGGTTAACATTGTTTATAATGTTAGTATCGTACTCCCTACATATAGCAGAGGAGTCGACTACTCCTTTGGGCAATGCTAGACTACGGCCGTTATCAGTTAGATACCCTGCTGCATACACATGCTATCAAGTGAGACATATTTATACCCAGGAGTTTCCATCAGTCCCAATTAAGAATGTATAATCTGGAAAATGACTTCTTTCCAGCAATGTGCACTTTTTCCGCCAATATCCAGGGCCATTTTCCACAAAAAATGCCTCATAGATTATGGATACTCCCCTTACGGTGGAGTAATTCCGTGGAATTACAATAGTATCCTTCTCTTATTACCCTTACTCTGTCCACTTTCCCCTGCAGTATTATTTTACTATCGAATTGCCCTACAAGGAGGCCTTGTCCAAAGTCACACGTAGTAAAAGCCTGGTAGTCTGTTATTTTGCCTTATTCGGTGGAAACGGAACTGATAAATGCACTTTACCGCTCGAAGGAAATCTTTACTTCTTCTCCCTTACCCCTTTTTCATTCCATTCTTTATGCTATGTGTTGACTGAGGATTTATCAACATTACGTTAAATTATACCAGCTTTCTAACGTTGCAGTACTCCAAACATGAGGTTGAATTTCCAGCAATCGTTACCTAGCCCTATTTGCCTGATACTCCTCCTCGTTTTTGCGAGGTTCAGTTTTTCGCAAGCCTGTAGCAGATCCAATCCATGCTCTACTGGTTGTTGCTCCAAGTTGGTATCCCCAAAAATCACAGAATTTGATTGGAATTTGAACTAACATTCAACCTCTTTAGGGAATGGTACTGTGGGATTGGTGATAAATACTGTGTATGTTATACCTTTCTAACTCAAGTTTATAAACTTACAAAAGCATATCATAGTCGCCCCAGAACTGCATTGATACCTGTGATTATGTGAGTGCTACTGGCCTTCAATGTGATAAGAATAAACATTGCCCAGAGGGGTGCTGCTCAAAATATGGTGTATGTGGTTACGGCCCCGATTGTGAGTATCTCATTGTTATTTAACCCAGAATTTATATAATATGCGGGAATTTTATTTTGCTAATCCCCAAGTACAAAGTCTGTGCCCCAGAAAACTGTTTATCTACTTGTGACCGTAAGTCAGAATGTGACCCGGGAGATTTTGGGGCGGGATACGCCCAGAAATCTAAGTGTCCACTGAATGTCTGCTGCAGCAAGTATGTTTTTCAATCCATTTTATAGCATCTTCTAATTATTTGTAGATATGGCTTTTGTGGAACAACTAAACCATTCTGCGGTACGTTAATAAACATTCTGTTCATACTTTCCATGTTATTTAAGCGCTCTACTTGCTAAACGGATACCAACAGGAGATGTCAAAGTCGATCGCCCCAACTGTCCTAGCCAGAGTACTCTACATAGGGTAGTCGGCTATTATGAGGGATTCGGGACAAATAGGCCATGCTATGCGATGTATCCCGAGTTTATACCCCTAACATATACCCATATCAATTATGCCTTTGCACTCATTGACCCGATCACATTTCATGTTGTCCCCGCAACCTTAAAAGACATTGACCTTATGGCGCGGGTTACCGCTCTTAAGAGACGAGATCCTTTTCTTAGAGTCAACATTGCAATTGGAGGATGGGCTTTCAATGACCCTGGACCAACAGCAACTACCTTCTCAGATCTTGTCGGGTCCGAAGCTAACCAGAGAGAATTCTTTAAATCACTCATATCATTCATGGCGACTTATGACTTTGATGGAGTAGACATTGACTGGGAGTATCCAGTTGATAAAGACAGAGGCGGCCGACCCCAAGACTTTGAAAACTTCCCAAAATTTATGGCAAATCTAAAAAATGCACTGAAATCAACTGGCGGAAGAGAGGAAGTTAGTCTCACTCTCCCGGCATCATATTGGTACCTTCAGCATTTTGATTTGAAAAATTTATCACCACATATTGACTACTTCAACGTCATGTCTTATGATTTGCATGGAACTTGGGATAAAGGTTAGTAAGGCCATAACCTTGCAATTATATATCTCTAATAATGATTATTCAAGGAAATAAATGGACCGGGAATATTCTTAACGCCCATACAAATTTAACGGAAATTGAACTGGCACTAGATTTGATATGGCGCAATGATATCAATCCTAGTAAAGTTGTGATGGGTTTAGGCTTTTACGCAAGAGCTTTTACCGTCGAGGATAGAAATTGCCTGTAAGTTGCTTAAATCTAGACTCAAAGTGGTACAAACACGCTCTATATCCATAGTTATATCATTTCTAACCCGTCACGCACTCTTTACAACGAAAAAGGAATCCTGGCTGTTTGTTTACGTCTGGATCTGACCCCGGTCCCTGCAGCAAACAGACTGGGGTTCTATTAAATAGCGAGATCGACGACATTATCAAAGCCAAAAATCTTAAACCAAAATTAGATAAAGATGCTGCGGTTAAGATTTTAACATGGGATGACCAATGGCTTACTTTCGACGACGAGGAGACGCTTGCACTTAAGGCCTCTCACGCCCGACTCCGTTGCCTGGGAGGAGTGATGGTTTGGGCTATCAGTCACGATACCACGGATAACAAGTACGCTAAAGCACTTGCAAAAGCTGCTAAACGCTCGTTTGACGTTTTCTTTCCTATCAAGAATGGGGACGATGAAGTTTATGTCGATGTTCGTGATCCAGTCAAGCAGTGTAAATGGACAGGCTGTGGTGAAACATGCCCCAATGGATACCATGTTGTTGATCGGTTGGATAAGGAGGCCAAAAAGGGCGAGATAATGCTCGACCAGACTGGCTGCCCACAAGGGCTCATTAACACGTGGTGTTGTCCGAACGATTGGGGCACGGTGGAGTGTGGGTGGTATCAACATCACAATGGCAAGTGTACAACCGAATGTCCAGATGGTCAGGTCGAAGTAGGCTCGAACTCGATGTATTGCAACAACGATAGGTACCAGGCGGCATGCTGCAAAGTTGAAAAACGCAGTATGGAAGCCTACCAAAGAGTCGAGTGGTCACGATACCCTAATTGCGATTCCGGATCATGTCCATACACCGATCAGGACAAACGCGAGGTCTTGGTAAAATCCGAAACTGGAAGTGGCGGAGCTGTATGCAGCTTCAATTACGTGGGTAACTCCTGGGATGCAGTTCAAGTTTTTGAGTCAAGATCTCTATGCTATGGCACCAAGGGTACCAACTCTCTCGATGACTGTTTCGGTAATGACTTTTCTGGCGGTATCGGCAACCCACATTTTAGCTCGTCGTTATGCCTTTCAGGATGCCCTGAGGACAAGATCAGGCTTGCAATGGATACCCACTCTAAAGTGTGCAAGAATATCGGTGGTGCAAACTCGTTTTGCTGTCGGCCTTCGGTTTATGTGGAACATACACAACTTAACCCCCGCGTCACGGATTTCCGCGATGCGCTTAAGACACACCTAGATAAGCAACTGTGCCCTACAGGACACCCATTCGACCCGTCGTCTCTCCCTAACTTGGGGGTATCACATGGCTCAGTAACTAAGAGGGAGGAGAGCTTGCCCAAGGAATTAGAAGTACTGATTACAACCCTCGGAGATCTATTCCAAGCAGTGACTTACACTGTGTTGCAAAAGAAACAGGTGGAGGACTGGGATACAAGAGTTAGAGATACATACCCTAACCTGGTCATGAAATCTCTCAAGACCTTCGTTGTCGGCACAGTGATATGGAAAACCAAAGGTGCAGTCTATGCGGCCTACAACATCTTGTGTGATCTTAACGGCTTCAACCAACAACTTGATAAGGACCGCAACAAAGAATGCGGCTGTCAGGGTACCATCTGTGACTTCGTCGCGGAGGTTTGTTCCCCTGAGGATGACAAAAATCACCTCCCTACGGGACACCCACACGGTAACGTGGGGACCGAAGAGCATCGCACCTCAAACGACATACACACGTTTTCCAGCGAAGTACGTGAGTACAAGGCCTATTGTGAAGACGGATCTTACCACACACTTCAGATCTCGCCCGCGGAGTACACCTCTGCTTGGGATTGGGACGCAAACCATGATATTTGGAATCGGGCCATAGATATGTTGGACCGTCAAGATTGCGGCAATCCTAAAGTTAACACATACGTTGAAACTCCACAGACGGAACAACAATATCATAGTAAGTTAGCTTCTCAGATCACGCTAAATAACGATCTTGGCATTCCTTACTAAATAAATGCATTTGCAGCGGAGCATATTCTAGAGATTCAGACTATCACGCTCTTTTTCGAATACGCTAGCCAAGGCAAGTATATTTACTCGATGGGAACTTACGATCCAATACCGTGCGAATTTTTTGTGGAACTTGGCACATTCCTCCATAATGAGCGTGATCCACCGTCGTTCCCAGGCGGGTATCAGTCACCCGTCCCGAATGATAGAATAATGGACGCTCTGGGCTCTACCTCTAATGACGGGAATTTCTGGCTCCTCCAGGAAGGTATCAACGGAATGAAAGCAATCGTATGTGAATCAACCCTAACCTATCATTGCCCCTTATCACTAAACCTTAGTGTTCCGATAGTTGTGGTCAAACAAGAACCCGGCCACGGAGACTAGAATGCAGGAGCTATATGATGCGGATGACCCCCATCCCGCAATCATTGTTATCCAAACCACAATCGCAGTGTTCGAATATTTGAACTCTATATCTGTTCGGACATCCTTTATTACCATTGAGGGAAACCTTCGAAAGGTGTTTCGTGACGTTGAGCTCTCTTACAGAGAGAAACACGGGAAAAGGGTGAGGCTAGTCAGAGTATGGGACGAATTCTTCGAAGACCTTCTCGATGGGATGCAGAGAAAAGCTACAGATTTTGTTGAGAAGTGGATTGACAAAATGCTTGCCAAATGGAGTTCTCCTGATGCCCCAGATCCTTGTGCGGCACCTGGTGCAGTTGCTGACCTTCAAAAACTTTCTCTGTTCAAAATGGAGCTAGAAATCAGTACTCATGGCTTCGACGCGCATCCCATGCTAGATTAACTTGTTTTTTTTTTCCACGCACGCAGACTTTAATATTCCTGATCCTGATCAGGTAGCCTTTGATAATATATAGAATGTGGACTTGGATAATAGTGAATAATTTTGAACCCATATGGATATTATCAGGAGGGCTAAAACGGCAAATGCAATATAGTATTATGTTTTGCTTAGAAGGTAACTTTAACAGCTTTTTAACTATGTAGATCACTATGTCATCTCCACAGATCGAAACTCTCCTTATTATTCAAGCTAAGCGTCAACAACCTGTGCTACATGCTACATGTTAAATTTACTTTACTACCCCATTTTTACTACTATCAATGTTCATATCTGCTTGGTTATATATTCTAGTCTCCACGATGAAGAAATTTCGAAGATCTTAATCCAGCCCCTTGAAGCACCCAAAGATACTTATTTTCAGATACCGCGTCCGTAACTGCATTAACTAGTGTAACTACGTGGCAACGGGTTTTTTTTCCTTTGTCAGCGAATATAACTACTTTAGTCATATTCACAATACCCAATTATTAGTTGCTTCGGCCAAAAAGACGACACTGCTCTGTTATAAGACTAGTTATTCTTTAGACAGAACCACTCACAAGAGAATTTGGTTTTAATTTTAGCTAAATTTGTTAGACAATACGGGGGACTTGTTGATTCCTGGTTGCCCTCGGGTGCGCGTTGCATCTTTGATTGGCTGATGCAGGTATTATATCGCCTGGGTTTAGTCCTACCCTGGGCGCTTAGTTACCCCTAGAGCTGTATAAGACTAAATTTAGTAACTAACAATTTAACCCGCAGCTAATTGGATGGGTGAACTTGAACGTGTACATATGGATGAAGTAATTGCATTGTCTTCTATTTACATATACGGTGCTGGCGCTAACATGCATATGCATCAGCGTCCATACCTTCACTTGCGGTGCAATCCCCTGCCCTCCTCCCTCCCCCGCATGCCGTCGAGGAATAGTTATATACCTCGATGATTTCAATATGACCCCAATCATCCGAGGTTTGCTCTGGGGATGCTATGGTTGATGATATGTTTTTTCTGGACGTCGATGCCTAATGGAAGCCACCTTCAACAACACTAGTGTGGTAGAGGAGGAACTTTGCTCTTGGGTTCCGCAACCAGATGGTCGTGGCACACTAGATATAATCGTATCTTGTGTGATAACCATTTTCCTGTGTAGCTGGACCTGTATATGTGTCAATGTTCCCCCGCCAAAGAATTCACAATTTCGACAATTTCTCGACAAATGGCACCTGTTTTGCTTGAACGTCCTTGGGCCGGAGTTTGTCTTCATGCTGGCGCTAGGGCAATACCTATCTGCTCGGAAATCAGTTGAGGCATTTCATGACTCAGGTTATACGGGATGGACCATCACTCATGCATTCTACGCCGATATGGGTGGCTTTACCTTTCAGCCACGAGGTTGGAAATCGTTCCCAGTCAACAGCAAGGAACTGCATTACCTAGTCACAAAAGGGTACCTTCCTTTCCCTGAGGTAACAAAGGAACATATTCAGGACAAAGATAAGGCTAGTGGGCTTGCAAGGTGCATAGACTTTTTTTTGGTGAAGCCATTAAATTCCGTGGGTTCGTTTACTGATGTGAGCGCTATATAGATTGATTACCATCGTCCAAATTCTCTGGTTCACTCTCGCTGTTATCATGAGATCAGTACAGCATCTAGCTATAACTACCTTGGAAATAACCACCGTTGCCTTCATATTTTGTAGTTTAGCTACAGCGGCGTGTTGGAGACATAAGCCAATGGATGTTGAAACTTCCATCATCCTCGAGTCCAATTTCACTATCGAGGAGATACTGTTAAACGCTGGCGAAAAAGCTTCGACACCTTATCGATATACTCCCATGGATTTCATCGACAGGAAAGAATGGATTACCTATGTTATCTGGACCTACTGCATCAATGTGTTGCGTCATATGAACTTGGTATATCATTCACGCCCCAAACGACCGATCAACCGAATTTCGCCATTCAGATATGCCGAGGTTCCAGGTACAATCTTGGTCATATTTGCATTATTTTATGCAGCGATATTTTTTTGTTCCTGGAACTTTCACCTCCCTTCCGAGAGAGAGCGGCTATTCTGGAGGGTGTCTTGTATCTTTAATATTGCATTGTGTGCCTTTGGCGCCCTTTTTCTGGGTGTATTTGGCTCTGCTGTGAACGAATCAGCCAAGAAAAACGAACGAAAGCCCCAAAAATGTTCCATGTCGGAAAAAACCACACACCTTCCACCTCCGGTGACTGCCAGGCAAGCAAGAGATCTAGTCAGAGACGGTGCTTCCTATGCCAAAAGACTTATTACCCATATTCGGCTTGCGTTGAGGAACAATTCACCTGACAAAGATCCAGAATTTGATGTGCCGTTCAGAACTCTCATCCTCTCGACACCGGTTTGCGTCATGTACGCTATTTTCAGGATATTTGTCTTGATAGAGGATGTCATCTCACTCCGGGAGTTACCTTCTAGCACATTCCAAACGGTCGAATGGTCCAGGTATTGGCCACATCTTTGAGCAGAAGTAAATATGGTTTACTTATTTTTTCGCATTTGTACATACGACGGAAGATCACAGATGTTGGTATGTTATTTATTGGATATTTTAGCGCTGCATGGATTCCCTAGAGGGCATATAACTGGTTCTTTCTGAATATATTAGCTATTTCATATTTTTCAACCAGTGATCAAAGCTATGTTAACCAGCAGTCCTCAGCAGTTCGGACTGTGTATGGAGGATGGCCTTCACTGGTCGGAATTATTATTCGTGTAACTAATACATAGGCCCACACGAATAATGCTTTTTATTGTATTTATTGTATTAATTACAGATATACTATTGTAACTCCCTTCCTGCATATGTATAAGCCATTGTGAGATCACTGACAGCCAACCAGATCTCGTAACTAGCCGCCCGTCAGTCCTTCGACCCTGTCAAGGGCAAAAAAGGACCATAACCCCTGCAATGTTTCCTGGGCTGTGCTGCGCTTTTCATCCCATTTTAAAAGGGTTGAAATTGTGCGAGCCGGCCCTCGTTTTCTCAATTTTCTTTCTCTCTTGCTTCTATAGAGGTTTTCGTATATCTTGTGTGAGTATATATATATAGTCAATATTTGACTGAAAATGTCAGGTATATATTCCGCATCATCCCACTTAGCACATGCTGGATGTCCTTGGTTGACCGATCTCAACTTCTAGGGCGACTTATACCTATTCGGCGGCGTTACCTTGGGGCTTTACTCATCTGCCTTGTTGCGATCGCAGTTGGTAAGCTCAAAGCGATGCCATAGTCCATTTTCCGTACCCGGACCCTTGCTAACCTGCTTCTCTCCCCATTTAAAGCCTTATTCGCAAACCCTGGTTCAGAAGCTCCATCTGTCGAGGAGTATTACGGTAGTCTCGAGTCTCGTGCTGGATATTGGTTTTTCTTCCGAAACACCCGCCACTGTGGCCTATATGAGAAGGGAACAATATGGCCTTTTCCCATCCACGAGGCGCAAAGAAGGATGGAAGAAAAGGTATACAACAAGTTGAACTTGAAGCCAGGAGCTCGTGTTCTTGACGCAGGAGCTGGCTCTGGATTCGTCGCAATGTATATGGCTAAAAAGGGACTCAACGTCGATGCAATTGACCTTCTCCCCTTCCATGTCGAAGATGCCAAACAAAACGTCAAGCAGTATGACCTCGAGGACAAAGTAGCAGTTTCTTTGGCAGACTACCACAATCTAACCCAATTCGCCGACAACTCCTTTGACGGTGTTTATACCATGGAAACCTTTGTACATGCAGACGATAATATGCGTGTCCTGCAGAACTTCTATAGAATCTTGAAACCTGGTGGTGTATTGGTTCACCATGAGAACGATATCATACATGATTCCGAAGGCGTTCAGGATACTTCCAGGCTATGGCATACTCCAAGTACTCTCAAGCGGGGGGAATTATCCCGGCTACTGGGAGCAACTGGCTTCAAGGATATCGACCTAGAAGACCTCACTGAGGAGATACTACCATTGTGGCGATTGCTAGGGTTTATTGGATTCCTACCGTACCATCTTTTCTGGCTACTTGGAGTCAAGGAGCGCTACACCAACACCTTGATAGGTGTTGAGCGGTATCTTAGTTGGGGTGAGATTGGATACATTTCCGTGAAGGCCGTCAAACCTTGAGAAGCCTCGCTGTATGATGGAATGGGCTGTACTTCAACATTCGCGCTGCATATTCATCCCCAAAAAGAACCTATATTCGAAAGGACAATTCTTGGTCTCCCCAATTCGATGATTTATGAGTCTGATAAGAAGTTGATGTTATGATACTAGCCCGCGGGTTTCTTCTAAACTATATGCAAGTGAAACTGTGTGGGTACCCCCAGCATGGATTTGATCCATGTCTTTATATATATATCAACATCTAATGGAATAATGTAGGATGTATTTGATTTGATTTGGGTTTCTTTTGTTTATTATGTTAACCTAGGCATTAGATGATAATTGTGATGGGCAACACTTGGTTCTTACAAAGAACTTATAGCCCTAAGGTTAAGCTAGTTAAAATCCCGTAGTTACTCTATCGCTCGCCCTCCTGCCCGGTCTTCCCTTCCATTTATAACTGATTTAAACTAGAGGATGACACTACACTGAACAAGTATAATGATACAGGATACACTTTCTAATTTATTGATGGGCTGCCTAGCTACATACAGAAACAAGGCATATGTATAGAGATGTGGATGCTACATTCACCTATTACTAAAGTATCAATACGTAGCTATAAGCTACGAGTATCCCTGTCTGAACGCTTCGGCATTTTCAATAGCATCCCTAGTCCGCTCGTCAAAGTCCTCTTTGGGTAAACCCAGCAAACCATTTTGAAGACTATGCATAGATTCAAATGCACCAGAGCCGTTACTTGAGCCCTCTGGGTAAAATGCTCGCGTATACATAGCCCTGACAAAAGCCGCGTGATCCCCCTGGTTAATCAATTCAACCGCACCCTTATATCGCTTCTCCGACGGCTCGTATGTGATATTCCAATCCTCCTCTTTAGTTCCGGTTACCCGCAGGATGGATTGGAACATATCCTTCTGGCTCACGTGGAAAGAGGAGAAGTAAACGTTCTTATTCTTGAAGCCGTAGATGGTCTGACGCTCATCCTCTCCATTGTCGGGTTTTTCCTTTAGAGAAAGGAAATTTGCAACAGCTCTTCCTGTCTGGTCCCAGGTTGAGGTGTTAATGCGAGCGGTACCATCATCGAAAAAGACCACAGAGCGGTTATTGAGGTCGAATCCGCATCTGTTAACGCCACCACCCAGGCTGAACTCGTACCAGAATCCCGACACGAAGTTAATCCAGCTGCTTTTACCAAGCTCTTCTATACGCTTGAAGATAGCACGCCAAGCGGGTCCGATGAAAACGTCGTCTGACAATGGATGAGTTGGATCCAAACCCCATCCGTTGGGAATGACATATGGAACTCCAGCTTCGGCTGCTGCTTCGACTAATTTGAGTTGAGTATCCTCAGGTGCAAAAGCGGCCATAGTAATAATGAGAGCATCCTGTCCTCGGAGTGCAGAGACTAGGGTAGATTGATTGTCATAGTCGACTTTTGCAACTTTGACACCGTCTGGCATCACGGCTTTGCTGACTGTTCGTGTGATAGCCGTAATTTCATGCTTTTGAGCCTTGAGTATCTCTCGAACAATGGATCTTCCAATGGTACCGGTGGCCTAAATTACAGTTAGATTATGCACACGTAAATCCCGTTGAAGATATGTTTACTACTTACCCCGACAATAGCAACCTTCCTCAGGTAAGACATGTTGGAATGAATATACGGCAGAGCTTTCCAGAGAATCAAATAATAAGTGAGATGAGGTCCAAATACTTCTGTTTAGTTGAAGATACTCAAGCAGTGGTAGGTGGTATACCAAAAAGGCATTTGGACTGATTCCTCAGAGCCATATTTATATGTTGTCACTAGTTACTAGTAATGCCTCTTAACTTTACCAACGGAAGCTATGAAAGACCGAGCTCCCGATAACCCGATTTCTAAATCCTCCCTGAAGGATCAGACATTTGTCATATTGTTTATTAATTTATCCGCCATTAATAATTTGATCGAGAAAGCTCGGGGTTTAGACGATGACGCAACCAAATATGGATCTTTAGGTCCGGTAAGAGTTCGGCTTTAAGACAACTAAGCGTTATCCCCGTCCATCCCTTCTAGTCTAAAGAAGGTCGCTTTGTTTGTAGAAAGGCCGTATATCGAGCCTGTAGGACCTAGGACCAAGAGTATTCGGGCTAAGTGATAATTGGACCTTGCGGTAAGAAACTTTATTAACAGTTGCATAGGAGCCGAAATCGCAGACGCCGACCTAGTGTGATAAGGAGGAATAGAACTATAATATAAATCAGAGCAATAATATCTGTTTAAAACAATGATTCGTTCATTTGTTGTATGCTCATAAAATATAGATATGCCATATCAATGCTTCTCTCACCCAAAATTCCGACTCAAGAGCTATTTGAATCGAGCTCAGAATGTCAGAAATAGCAGTAGGCACAGAAAATTATTGGCTGGGTTGCATTTCTAGAGGAGTATTTACAGGGACTTGCCCATGAATTTCCGTTTCGAAAAGCTTAGCCACCACTACAGGTCACGACCAATTAGCATCGATCATTGAGTTAGGAATGGGTCCTAACCTACCTTTGATGGCCCTTCACCCCCGGGGTATAACCTAGTATGAAGTCTGATCGCGAGTTCTTGTCGTACTTGTGATATATATCTAGGGTCACCGCATGTTAACTGCCGATCTCGGACCTACCACGTTTGACAGTAGAGGCTGGTAAAAATGGTAACCTATGGAGGAAAATATGACATACTGTCTCAAAGCCTCAGCATCCTGGCGATCCCTTGGAGGTTCAAAGGCCTGGTTGAGAGGGAACGCAGCGTCACCCGGTATCGCGAAGTGATCGAGGGAAGCGTTGATAAGAGCCTAGGCCAGTGTTAATAAACCAAAATTAATACGCATGCCCAGTCAATCGATCAATACCTTCTCTGCTTCCCTTGATGACATGTTTGGCTTGACTTTGCCCAAACACTCGCTCACAAATAATATACCATATATCATCATGCGATCTGCGGGGCCCTTAATCTCGAAGTTACGGAAGAAGGTATTCGCACGGTATAGAGAGAGAACTTCATCAAGACAGTCATAGGATTCACTGTCTGGGTCGATATCTAGGTCTGAGGATCCTGGAGGAAGTAGTGGTAGTGTATATGCCGGCCCCCTTGTGCGGGTGCGGAGAGGGAGGATAGGGAAGTTCCCTATTTATTGTGTAAGCGGTTATCCTACTTTTGGGAGTGAAATATCTGATCCTTAGGCCAAGTAAGGCGTATCCCTGGGGAGGGCATACCTATGGTCTGGACGTTGGCCTCATCGAGGAAGATAGAGTGGTATGCCTAGCTTGTAAGTTAGGTACCAAGACAGATGGCAGAACGTGGTAATTGGGGACTCACGGGCATTATGGAAGAAACATAACACGACAAGAGGTAACAGTCAGTGGAATAAGACTCTCTGCTGTGTCTTGCTATATGCTGTCTGTTTGATATCGGACTTCGAAGCTGTTTATTATGGAGGGATGAGGAGCGCACACGGGGTTTTGTTTCTCCTTTTCCGGCCTCTGTAAACGCGGCCGCGTCAAGAAAGTTGAAGGATATCAAAAAGCTGTTGACTAGTCTAATTGACCCTCTCAAGCTATACAATACTTAAAAATAGCTCTTTAGAAGTGGTGTACCGTCAATCGACTTTAAAGTACTTGAAGGCTGACCAACATATGCCGAAATGTCAGACTACGAGGATGATATGGACATTGATGCCCCGCCAGCTCATGAACCAGCAGCGTTCACTGCCGACAGTACAGACGTGAAGGGAAAGAGAATTGTTGCTGATTTGCCTGTTGAAGCGGGAGACAATCTTCCCTGGTAAGTCTCTTTGTGCCTTGGAATATTTACATCAATTTCAATCTAACTCGAGATTAAAAAGGGTTGAGAAATACCGCCCTGATACGCTGGACGATGTCTCTGGACACCAAGATATCATTGCTACTATAAACAGATTTGTCGAATCAAACGTGAGAACATACCATTCTATACGATGCAGGATACTCCTGCTAAACTCCCATGTTTAGAGACTCCCTCATCTCCTCCTATATGGCCCTCCTGGAACAGGAAAGACATCGACAATCCTCGCGCTGGCGCGACGGATATATGGATCGAAGAATATGCGCCAAATGGTTCTAGAGCTCAATGCAAGTGATGACAGAGGAATCGACGTAGTGAGAGAGCAGATCAAAACTTTCGCTAGTATGTATAAGTTATCCGTGACCACAAGTTTAAGGCAGGTTCACTGACTATGCGGCACTAATAGGCACAAAACAAATATTCTCAACAGCGCCCTCGTCCGGCTCTGGCTTAGGGGCATTCAAGCTAATTATTCTTGACGAAGCCGACGCTATGACTTCTGCTGCACAGATGGCACTGCGTCGAATAATGGAAAAGTATACCGCCAACACCCGATTTTGCATTATTGCAAACTATACCCACAAGCTCTCTCCCGCACTTCTGTCCCGATGCACGCGGTTCCGATTCAGTCCATTGAAGGAGCAGGATATCAGGAAGTTGGTTGATACCGTCATAGACAAGGAACAAGTGCAGATACAGCCAGACGCCATTGATAGTTTGGTTAAATTGAGCAAGGGAGACATGAGGCGAGCTTTGAACGTTCTTCAAGCATGTCACGCGAGCAGTAAGTATCCATGGACGTACAATCACCCCATTGTGTATATAATGCTAATTAAACTATAGGTATGCCACTTCCTTCGAAAAAGGGCGAGGCTAATGAATCTCCGGAAGAGAGAGAACTCATAACTGAAGAGACGATATACACATGTATCGCTGCTCCGCATCCAACTGACATCAGAACCATTCTAGAAACCCTTCTGTCAACATCAGATGTGACTTCATGTTTAAATACTGTACAGACGCTTAAGTCCAACAAGGGACTGGCTTTGGCAGATATAATCACCGCACTCTCGACGGAGCTTCAAAGTCTAGAAGTTCCTCCACAAGTTAGAGTTTCCTGGATAGAAGGGTTGGCAGATGTAGAATGGAGGCTATCAGGGGGAGGGAGTGAGGCCATCCAGACAGGCGGTATGATTGGAGTTATACGCTCAGGCTGCGAGTTGATGGCAGATAAAGATATATTAATGAAAGAATAGACGAAATTTTTAGCCGATCAGTATTTCTATACAAATTTAGAAGACATATATCGGTCATCTATAGTTGAAGCAGATGCCGTATAAGATAAGAGGGCCAGGTTAATTACTCAATATGGTCCTGAAGAGGCTTCACACACTTGGATAGCTTTGCCGCTACTCTTTCACCTTCCTCCAGGACTCTAAGGATGTTTCTTCCCATCACATCCTTGATATCTTCGACACTGACGCCACGGTTGACCAGCTCCTGAATCAAATCGGGATAATGAGAGACATCCTCAAGGCCCTCCGGAACGCTACCCATACCATCGAAATCGGAGCCGATTCCAACATGCTGGTAGCCGATCAAATCTCCGATATACTGAATATGATCGGCAACATCAGACAGACTGGCCTTACCCGATATATTCACATATGCTGGCAAGAAAGTCACCATAATGACACCCCTGTTATCCTTTAGCATGTGTAGCACATCATCCGGTGCGTTTCTAGTGTGTTTGCAGAGAGCAAATGCATTGGAGTGTGAGAATATGACGGGTGCACGAGACGCCTTCAGTGCGTCACGCTGCGTGTCTGCGCTGGTATGCGAGATATCGACCATCATCCCTATACGGTTCATCTCCAGAACGAGTTCCTTTCCTGCATCTGACAGGCCGCCGTGGAGAGGTTTGGCAGGGTGTTCGCTGTCAGCGTACTTGTTGTGGCAAAAATGGGTGAGGGTAGCGTATCTGACTCCGAGATTGTAGTATGCTCGAAGGATGCTTGCACTGTTTCCGATCTGATGAAGGCCTTCGATGCCCATCAAGCTTGAGATCTTGCCGGGAGACTGGACGAAGTTGCGCCTCACGTCTTCTGCCGTCAGGGCGCCTATGAGGGTATCTGGATATTCCTGGATGAGACGCTGCACCAGGTCTATCTGCTGGAATGTATCATGGACATTCTTCGAGTAGACCGAGTCATCATATTTGTCTGATACTTTTGGACTACAGCCATGTTAGCTTCCATCGTCAACTGGCTTATTTCAAGTCTAGGAGCTCACCAGTCAACATAAACACTCCAGAACTGAGCCCCTACACGGCCCTTACGAAGCCTGGGGAAGTCAACATGCAAGGGGAGGCCGTCCTTAACGGTGAAGTTCTTCTGGTAGATGTCGTTTCCGTACATCGAACGGATGAACTCGGGGAAGTCATCGTGTGTATCTGTTCACACAGCGTCAGCCAGACGTCCAGCCATTAACTATAAACAGGCCGACTCACCTATCAACGGAGACTCTTGCATCAATCGATCCACGTCGATGGCTCTGTTTTCACGGCCCAGACGGCCATAGGAGACACAGGCATAGAGTGCTCCCGTCAAACAGAGCAACTGGGCAAGACGCAGGGCCATGACACGCCATCCAGCCCGTCCCGGCAGCTCTCGATGCTGCTCTATGTCCAGCTCTCCTTGGATCGTCTTCTTCTCCATCTCTAAGGGATTCAGTCTACCAGCAGTGGAGTCCTACGTATCTTCAGCAGGTTATCCTCCGGCCTGAATGTTTTATACCAAGCCGTGGGGAGAGAAAAAGAAAACAATATACTTATGTCAAGCTTTCGTCTTTGTGGAGAGAAACTTGAACTGAAACGCCCTGTATCCCTGTCGAAGGGCGCATTTCGCTGGCCAATGGCTATTTTACCATGATCAGGTTGGTTGGTTGAGCCGGTGATGGAGGTTGGATTCTCCAGTCACTCCAAGGACATCCACTTCTTATATCGCTGCCACTATTGCGTGAGTATCAAGAGGCACTTCTTAAAAGATTACTCGTAGCCATTGGGCATACAAACCATCGATGTATCTAGTCGGTGGTGAGTTGCAGCCAATGCAAGACACGCAGCCAGCCATGGAAAGGCCATCACCGTAGAAGCCAGTAATATGCAGTACGAGATGTGTATGGAGTAGTTTATAAACTCGTGTGATATGCCTTCAACGTCCAGATAGTTAACTATATTTCTATCGACAGCCAGCCAGCCATAAACTTCTTCACGTCTCCAGGACTATCGACATGGGACACCGGAAGAGAACGGAAGGCTCTGAGAAAAGAACCTAGGAATGCCTGTCAGGCCATGGTCGACTCCTCTCTTGCATGAACATGACTAGAATGAAGATAAATAGGCGAGTTTGCTTGCGTCTTCCTCCCTTGTCTCTGCCCATCCTGCGCTGCAACCGTGGGATACGAACCAGCCGGCCAATACGAACTGCTATTTGATAAAGAAAGCCTGAGCAGAATATAATACGCTGGAGAGGGATAAAAAGAAAGCGTTCCCCCACTTGAGAAATCCCGGTGACATCCCGGTTCTATATCTTGTCTAGATATAAATTCGTCGCCAGCGGCCGTCGTTCTCTGCTCAGTCGCAACACCTGAAGAAAAAGAGAAAAGGAGAAGAAAAGAAAAAAAAGAAAAAGAAAGATGCTGAACTCCGGTGCCTCACTCTTGACAGTCACTCTTCTGGCTCAGGCTGCCGCTGCGGAGACGGTGCTGGGTGCCTACATCTTCTCTCGCCATGGGGACCGGACATCCAAGTCGACTCCCCCCACCGTCCTGACGGATCTGGGATACAGCCAGGTCTTCTCGTCTGGCAAATACTATCGCAACCGATACATCTCTTCCTCTTCTTCCTCTCAGGTGCTAGGAATCAGCCCAGATATCATCGCTCCGGGCGAGATCACTGCCTCTGCGCCCCAGGACGAGGTCCTCCAGAAGTCTGCCCTCGCCTTCTTCCAGGGTCTCTACCCGCCAGCCGGCAAGGAGGCAAAGACGACGCTGCGCAATGGCACAGTCGTCGAGGCCCCCATGGACGGATACCAGCTCATCGCCATCGAGCAGGTCCAGTCTGGCTCCAACAGTGAGAATGTGGCATGGCTGCAGAGCGCGAGCGCATGCCAGAATGCCAAAATCAGCAGCAACAACTACTTCATCTCAAACGAGTACAAGGACCTCCTCAAGTCTACCGAGGGCTTCTACAAGTCTCTCACTCCCAAGCTGAACCAGATCTTTCCAGCAGACAAGATCAACTACAAGAACGCATATGCCATCTTCGACGTGCTGAACGTCGCATCCATCCACAATGCATCAGACTCGTCCCCGCCCACTAAGCTGTTGGAGGATGATGTTTACTCGGAGTTGCTGTCCCTGGCTAACGTCCACGAGTACAGCCTGGCATTCAATGCCTCGGACTCCATCCGTGCAGTCAGCGGATCCCTACTGGCCGGCGAGGTGCTCAACTCCTTCATGGACACCATCAAATCACACAAGACCAAGCCAAAGGTCAATGTCCAGTTCGGTGCATACGCCACTTTCCTCTCCTTCTTTGGTCTGTCTAAGCTGTCTGCTGTCAACAACGACTTCAATGGCATCCCGGACTATGCTTCCACCATGGCCTTTGAACTCGTCACCAACGCCAGCACGTCCTCATCCGACTCCTTCCCAGCCGAGTCAGACATTAGCGTACGCTTCCTCTTCCACAATGGAACCACCATCCCCGGCTCAGCTGACACCGAGCCAACCGTCTACCCTCTTTTCGGCCAGGAGAAGACTCTCCTTCCTTGGTCCGACTTTGTCTCGCATATGAAGGATATCGCCATCACCTCGCAGGATGACTGGTGCAAGGCCTGCGGTAGTGCCAGTGAAGGTTGTCCTGATGCTCACAATGGCGGCTCATCCGGTCCTTCTACTTCGGCCAAGAGTGACAGCGGTATCTCCAGGCCAGTAGCTGGTGTAATCGGTGCAATGGTCACCCTTGCAGTCGTCTTGGGTGTGCAGGCCATCGTCTTCTTTGTTGGCGGGTTCACCGTCGCTCGCAAGAGTAAGCGTGCAAGCAGTGTTGATGAAATGACCAAGGGATCTGTCTGAGCGGGAGATGAAAGAATATATTTTGATGAATTCATGGTATCCTGGAATGTCTGTCATGCTGTCATGTTATAGCACACGATTAATGGTCATACTGGTTATTGAACGTTCATTTTAAATCAAAAAAAAATCTACCAACTGAACATCTTATATTCATATATAAAGTAAATAAGAATATATATATAGAGAGCTCTTCCATAAACTGGTGGCTAGGTGGGTTGATATTCACATGTTTTCCGGGTGCTTGATGATATATAATTCCACGTTTATGTTACGCCTCTGATAACAAATTTCCCAGGGCTCTAATTTTGACGAGACTTGTCTTTGGGACTGCTAGCTCGGGGTGCTGCCCCTCCGTCTGGCCGTGCAAAACTCCACGCAGCATCGCGCGGCTCGACTTCCTCGGGCGTGGGCGAGGTATCAGGCTCCCCTGGGGCAGCAGCTATGGGTTCAGGTGATTCCTCATGAGAGAGATTTTCCTCGGATTGAGCTTGCAAGTGTCTCTCATTTGCAGATTGAATAAACATATCCCTCTGCTCCTCCGCCCAGTCCCTTGCATTCCGGTATGCGGCTATACCACTCCGAAGTGTACTTAGCCTATCCGTCATGGAGAATGACCTTAGCGGCGTCATAATGTATTCAGGGCGGTTGCTGTTACCACTAGGAGCTGTAAGATGCGTGGTGTAGAGTTTGAGCTGGCCATCCTGGTAGGTTGAGGTTATCGTGTAGGTATTATTGTCATATACCTCATCCCGCTTATACGACTGGAGTCTATGCATCCCCCGAGCACCTAATGCACCATGATAGCAGGCCTGCCGCTTGGCAACAGTAGGTAATCCATCAGGACCTTTTGTCTCCAGAAAGAAGTTTGGGACCATTGGAAGGGAGGTCTGTGTTGACGGTATAATATAGCGGCTAAGGCTATCACGGACCTGAGGGTTAAGCTGATCTGGCAGAGAACCATAGAAATAGTCGGGTTTTGCGGTTGCAAGGGAGCCATCCGTTAGAGGGGCAAGGTTCCCAAACGGATAGTCCATTCCTATACACCTAATGTCTTCGACATGACCGTCCATTATCGGTATAGCGAAGCGTGAAATAGGTCTCTCCTTAGATGCGACTAAATCGGCTAATTTAAATGCTCGAAATTCTTCGCTCGTAAACCTCGACGGGGAGAGAGATGCCCGGCGGCGCTCTAGTCGATCATTGAGCTCCTCCCAATTATTGGGCTCTGCAAATGTCTCACCTTTAGGATACATGTATTCAGAAGGATAAACACCGTAATCAATTAATTTTTGCTCAAAGTTACGGTTGTAGGGACTGGTGCTGGAAGTCTTCGCAGTCTTGTTCTTGCTAGTACTCTCTTCATCTGGAGGAGACGCTGCAAGTCGTTTCCGGCGGCCAGAACTCCGTATACTCACCATGTTATCACGGGGACAAAGAATATGAGGTTCTGGGTACTAATCCAAGGTGTTGGTAAATAAATATCAGTAGTATATCGCAAGAATGTTACTTACATTCCTGAGATCAGAGAGGTCAGGCCCGCCGTGCATGGAGAGTTTCCTGATCTCCCATAGACTCCTGGGTGTGCAGCCGCTTGACGGGTCGGGAGCAAGAGTCTGAGAATGCTGCTTAAGCGTAGTCTGGAGCTGTCGAATGGGTGGTCTGTATCTTGTTCTTCCAACCCTTGGTGTGATATTGGACGTTCCGTTCCGTCGGTTGAGCTCCTCAAGAGCGTCCTTGGTCAGCCAGATCTTCGATAAAGTATCCCAGTATGTAGAGGAAGGCCGGCTAAGCTTCGTCCTCTTCGAAGGAGGCTGGTCAGGACAGTCCTCTGGCTGTTCGCGAGTTGGCTGCAGCATACGGGGCAGAGACTAGAAGTCGTCTCGCCGTCAGGAAGGGTGGTGGGCTGACAGGCATCCGTTTATATAATATGGCTGCGTGCGTACTCCGGCCATCCCCTGAGAATGTATGCGGGCGCCATTGGGCATGTCTTCATGGCAAGGATCGAGATGCATGTTTTCAGTGGCTTGCTTGGTTTGGTTGATATAACTGTTAAATATACAGTATTAGAGCAAGGGCTGGTCACGTGGTATTATCTAATACATCACATGACCTGGCATGGCAGTCACGTGCTACCACATCAAATTGAGATTCTAGGCCGGAGTGCTTACCACTACCCTATCCGCCCTCTCGACTAGTAAATATTATCTAAAGATAATATAGCTCCTTTTCTAATACTATTATTCTTTGTGGCTCCCTTTCTTTATATACTGTATACGTGACTTTTAGAGCAGTAATTATACTAGAGCAGAGCTATAGCTCTCTACTATTAGAGATTTCCTTCCTTCTTTCCCTTCTCTCTTTATAGGTTTTGTCTTCGATCTTGTTATGCCACGCAGCATGCGCCCACCAAGCCCACATCACGTGGCATTCCAACATCAAGCATATAAGCAGTGCAGCGACCAGAGATGACGAGCGTCATCACTGTGTATGATCTTTTGGTCGAATGGCATATGCTGTATCATCGCTGCCAGCATATACGGCCATTACAGATCTACGGACCCCTTAGCTAGTTGAATCAAGCTACCTTTGGCCGTTAACATACTACTACCTCCTACCTTATAGTCCTTATCTTACTTAAGTACTAGTCAGCCGACGGCCCTTTATTCTCTATAGATAAATAGCCGTAGTATAGCCTCTAGACCTTCTATTTATAATCATTATCTATTTTCTACGCCTGTTTATTACCTTTTCCTGTGTTCATTTGGTTGCATTGTTTTGCCGTTCCGCTGTGTTTTGCAGAGGCTGTGATCACGTGTTCTCCATACAGCCTCCGAGAGCATTTGATTATATCATCCATCCACTGGCCAAAAGTTCCCATTGGTTGTTCTGCTGCAGCGAGTCGACGGCGGCCTCGACGGGATCGACGGGCGAGCTAGTCAGCAGACCCCACTTAAAACCCCTGGAAATATCATGTAATCATGCCTAAGCCTCGGGGACTAAACCCTAAACCCTAAAAGCTAGTCTCTAATTAGTTGATATATATCTTAACAGCCTCGAGAGAAGGCAAAGGGAGTCAACGTACGGTCTTAAGAGCCGCTGTGTTTTATAGCTGTAACAGTGTTACTAGTATCCTAGGTCAGTCTTTGATGATATCTCTTAGGGGCCGGGTAGGAAAATTAGAGGCGCTAAAGGGCGTAAAGGCCTTCCCCACTGAGAATCCCCGGAACTTATCGTGAATCTCCCTTTTTGAGCTGATCAACTAATCCTGCCAGCTGTTACAGATGCCTGGCCACCAATACGGCAAAGTCGGATTTCGAGGGGCGAACATAATCACTTCTAGCTCATTGGCGCGGTTGCACCCAGCATCAAACTATAGCATACCATACACAAGTACTCCAACGATGCGCATGACGACCCTTATATACAAGCCCAAGAAGCCACGGGTGTATTGCCATGTTACTATCTATGTAGTTAAGAGCGGCTCGACTGCCAACCCCATCGATCGTACTTATTTCCCGAGGGGGATGTGCCTAGAATAATATAGGAGAATTTATTGCTTACCTCTCTAAATGAGGCTCTATTTCTTTAGACAAGCACTCGTCCAAGCCAGCTATATGTTCTTGCCGGAGCCATGCATGGATAACGAACGAAGGTATACATGATGCCCCGTGGCCCCCAGCGTTCTGACCCCTCCAACGAGACCTGAACATATCCCTGCACCGTCCATCCACTCAAAACCGCTCCCATGCACACCTCCTCGCACGGGATACAGATGGCTGCCTAGAGTATAGCAGAGCCTCGTGCTCCCCCGTAGCGCAGTATTTAAAGCGGTTGTTCGCTCGAACCTGGAGCCATTTTCATCACTGAATCCTCTGTCGAACCCGTGCAGCTTTGGAGAAATCTCAGGCATAGCTACTCATATCCCATATCCCATAACTCAACCACAACAGGTTCCTCCTAGGTAAACCTTCAGCTTAATATATTCTGTTCTCCTGGTCTTGATAATGGAAGAGATGACTGATGAGAATAGATCCCGTCGACATGTGCAAGAGGTCCTATAATAAAATCATTTTTGGTTGCAGCCATGTCCTCGAAACGCCCGGCAGTCTAGTCCCTAACGGATGTGGTTCCTGCGGAATAGAGAAGGGCATAAATGATAACATTGCTAGCTTGACTAAACGTGATCCTTGCGACGACTGCCAGGCTAAAGGTCTTTGGGCCCGCACGCCTGGTGGAAAATGGTATGAGGTCGCAGAAGGTGGCCCTAAGAAATTTGCCCCGGGCTTCAAATATCCCTGTGAGTTCTCCTTGTGATATCCAAGATTACTTCGAATCTAACGGTTCTATAGAATTGCTCTGAGACTTTGAATCTCCGCTAGATATTTATACTTGCAGTGGAACCGGCGATCTAAGTCTGGGGTTGTGTTGGATGTGCTTTGTCGATATCAGTGTAGTATCAATAGGTCTCATAGATAAACTTCTCTAGTAGTTATACGTTAGATGAATTTCTGTCTCCGCCACACTATTATTATACTTGCAACCTATCTTCTTAATTCATTCAGCTACGATCCCTGTAGTACTCATGCTTCGTAATTAATTATCTCTTTATACCCGAAGATAAAATCGTCAAGATGGCCGTTTTGCCGAAAACGGCATAGTGTCGGGCGTGTTACAGGTCTTTTTGTCTCTTTTCTCAGGGGCTGAACAACAATCTCAACTCTTTCACCAGCACCGAACAATCAACTATCTGCCACAACACACAAACTACTTCCCTGTGCCTTCACTGAGCTTCTGCACGCCTACGAAACGGCGATCATAGACGTCGCGATATTTGCCATGGGCTTCTACGAGACTGATGCTCTGCATAAACATAACTACGTTGGCGGTGGCGGCAGCGCATATGTCTACCACGTCAGTCCGATGATTGTGGTGAAAACCGTCCGCCCTGACCGAGACTTTAAAGAAGAGGAGGAGATAGGACACCCTTTGCATGGGGATATCGCTTTTTACGAACGCTTTAACGCGCGCCAGGACCGATGTCCGCACATTGTGGAATGTTTTCTTATGTTTCCAGACTATCTTTTCCTATCATTTTGCCCTAACAAGGCCTTCATCCATTACTATCTTGAACATTGTCAGGAGCGAGAAGATGACCGTCTCTTCGGGCGTTTTATCCGTGTGAAAGAGTACCAAGACCCTGCTCTTATCGCTCGATGGATACAACAACTCACGTCTGCCCTCGAATACGTGGAGAAAATGGGATACTGCCACAATGATCTAAATTCGATGAATTGCCTTCTTGATGAGAGACTTAATCTAAAGCTATCTGATTTCGGTCGCGCCTCCACTATTGGGCAATATCTGGAGTGTAGCATGGCTCCATGGGCGCTAAAGTTGAGTGCTGGGCCCTTAGCGGGTACTCATGGTCTCTGCTCTGCTAGAACCGAGCAGTTTGCAGTTGGGTCTTTCCTCTACTTCTTAGTATATGGTTATAATCCCTATGATGATATTAATCTCGAAGGGCCGGAGTTAGAACGTCGATTTAAGGTAATGGATTTCCCCGAGCTAAATCGCCACGAAATCTTCGATGAGCTTATATCTGCTTGTTGGTATAATGTCTATCCTACTATGTATATGGTAGCGTATGATTTTAAGCGCAAAACAAAAGACATTGGAACAATGCCAGAAGAATATGAGATCATTGACCGTACTAAGGGGAGAAAAACCAGCGAAGCACTGGTACGAAGAGGATTACTGGGCCCCAAGTTGGCACTTCGCTTTCAGCCACTCTGGTGGAGGTATCTACACGCGGCGAAAAGTACGTTCGTTTGGCGCTTCCTGATGGGCCTGCCAAGCAGAATGCGGTTTTGGCTCTGGTTTTGATAATGGGTCTGCTAGAACCGGACTTCGAATACTCGGATCGCTGTTGGGCTGAAGAGATTGATCGTACATTTTCGGCTGCGCCGATGGGTTATACTGTGGGCATAGACTTAGGGGGGGCTGAAAAAGGGTTCCAAACTAGGCAGATGTTGGGTACCTGAACAGGCGACCGTGGGGTCTCCAGCTAGATTTTCCTTTTCTCTTTCATTTCGATAGTGCTGCTGGCAGCAGAGAGGAAGGATTTGGAAGTTTGTACGGAGGAAATAGCCAGGTTTTGTATGTCCGGCCGCTCATAATCTCCCCTCAAAATTATTATTTCGCATCTCACATGGCTCCTATCTCACGCCGAACTCAGTGCTGCCCAGGAACAATATTGCCCTAATATCCATTATAATGGAACGTGTAGAGAGCTTTGCAACATTCCCTGTTCTCAGGATACCAGTCGGCATTTTTATCATCACAAGCAATGGAGGTGTGGAAGCTATAATTGTGTTATCTCGGTGTAGGCCCCGTGAGTGAATATCATTCTATCACCTGCTAAAATATCTCCGTAGGGATCCCACTACTTTAAAAAAAGGCCTTTCGCAGTATATGAAGGCTCTTCAGCTCAGACGCACAGCTTGCCGTTGAAGGTATAAACGGTCTCAGCTCGATAATCCCCACGCCTCTAATAGAACGAGAGCTATATCATCCCTCAATGCTCATCCCTGAAGCAGACCCATTCTCATATGATGATGATATTCTCTGGAGACTATCAACGAAACGTTTTCAGACAATTCTGAGCAGCTTATACTTTACGAGCGCCTATAAAATTGCTACAAAGGGGGTCTTCAGCCTGTACAACTGGAAGTACGCTTGGGTGAGAATCACTCAAGGGCTCTTTGTGGATGGTTGGGTCGAAGTGTTATCAGAGATACGTCTGAACGGAGACACTCCAGTATCCGACTTCAAGGTAATAGCTCCAAGTCTGGCTCACTCCCGTGGGTATGAGTTCCTTGTCGCAATTGAAGCAGTGCTCTGGTCAATTAGGTATAAGGCTTGTTAAGGGGATATCAGATAGACAAAGGAAGTGTGCTTATATTAATCAGTGCTATAAAGCTATAACTTGCTATAAAGTTGACTTTAATTGCGAGTATTAAAAGAACTCTTGATTAAGGTGGGAAACGAGTGTCTTTATATACATATTAATCTGAATCCATATCACCTGTTTCCTCGTGAATCCATCGTTGGTCTTGAACCTCAAGTCCATCGTTGGATTCCCTAGCGCCTTGGCAACTTGGACTCCGCATGATCACGTGATCTGCTCGTCCCAAGTTTCCTGTCTGCTCTGTGTTGGTCCAATGAATGTGTTTGCCTGAGCTGTGCCGTAGGTGGTCTGTAACAAAAATCAATGACAACTGTAAATGCTAAGACTAAAATATCCCTTGGCCTCTAGGGTTATACAGGGCAACCCGCAAGCATAGTTCAGATGAGACTCTCAGATGAAACTCAACTCTCTCAGATAGAGTCCTTATAATATGCCCTTCTACCTCTTTAACGCAGCAACCCAACCCCTAGCGATTTGACCAGCTCCTCCATTTAATTATAGCTCCCAACCGACACGTTTACCCAAATTTGAAATGCAGATATCTAGTGACCGCCGTACACCTAGAGAGAGCCTCCGCATAGCGACACGCCTAATTTTAAACCATCACCGGGCCTCTATATTTAACAGGTATAGAAGGTGTAAGTTAGCGCAGGTTATAACTTGCCCACCATATAACCCGGTTACAACTGCCTGCCGTACGCCTGCGCCCCCCCATATAACCGGGTTATATGGCCGCTTGGCGAGCAGCAAGTTATGCCTCAGGTTAATTTTAGTACAAGCAAGCTCATCCAATCAATCAACGTACATGTAATCATTATATAAGGCCTGGCCTGCTTAGTTTCATCGAGCTCTTCTTGTACATGCTCCCTGCCCATCCATCATTGCACTGCAAGATGCAGGCTGAGGGCGTACATTGAAGCTCGACTACTCGTCCCAGGCACCACGGAGAGGTGCAGGCCATGCCCAGGGTGCCGTACACAGGGCCCGTACGGCTGGGATGGGTGCAGTAGGGCAAAAGCCCCAAATCCAAATGGAACGCAGTCACTCAGTCCAAAGATATCAATAAAATCATGTCCTTACCCATTTAAAGAAGCACAATGGCCCTGCTGGCCGAAGACCCATCTCCTCCTCCAGTTATCCTGGCCCTTGGCCGTCGTACCGGCCCATCGCCCGTTAGGTCAATGACCTGGCGGTCATCCCCAGAGTCATCGTCCAGGACTATGACCTCCGTACGTGCCTGCTGTATCTCGTCCCGTACGGAGCAGTGGGAGGCACGATCGCGCCACTTGCAGTTACCACATGCTCCGCCGAAGTGGCCGGGGAGCCGGACGCACTCTGTGAAAGGCCTGAGACCTGTACGTCCCCGACAGTCGGTACAGGCATGCACCTCAGGCCTCCCTCTGGATTGGACCAGCAGGCCGTTAATGTACGAGGCCCGATGCGATAGTATTTGCCGTGCATCTATGCTGTACGGCACATAGCGCACATGGAGTCCCGGGAGGGACAATACCGCATGGCCCAAGTCATTGTGGACGTACGGGGCAAGCTCCTGGCCACCGACCCTGAGGATACCAGGCGTGTCCGTCATCCGGGCGATCTGGCGGTCGTACAGCACAAGGGCCCTATATCCATGTCAGTATACCCGTGCCGTGCATTGTACAGTATTAGATAGGGATAGGGGCAGAGCAGGGTGGGGGAGGGTGCTAGATATATAACTTACATCCCGTCCCCAGCAGTGTTATTGTTAAAAGGCCTATTATCCCATCTTTTATTAGTATATCCTTACTAATATATGCTATATTATGGACGGATAGATAGGATATTATAGATAATAGGCCGTACTTACATCTCAAAAGAGGAAGAAAAAGAGGAGAGAAAGAGTATAGGGGTACTAATCGATTGGAATCTATCCTATACCCACCTAGTTAGTATACTATGGCCTATGGCTGTACAAATAGTATTTATTCCCCCCTTTCCCTCTCTATATCTATGCCTGCTGCATCGTACAGAGGGCAGAGGGCAGATAAGGGGGAGGGGGGAGAGGGGAGGGGGGAGGGGGAGGGCATAACATACCTGATATTCTATTCTGTACACATATTCCCAGGCCGGATATCAGTACAAGGACTCCCAGACGTGGCCTAGATGGCAGGATAGGCTGCAGCTCGGCTCTGGACGATAAAACGAGTACAGAGAGGATAGAATAGTGTCCAAAAGGGATGACTTACCGGACGTGTACGTGGAATAGGCTAAGGAGGAGAAGGAAGAGAAGGAGAAAAGAGGGAGGAGGTGAGGCCAAAGCTGATATCAACGTGTAGCGAGAGCGTGTACAGCCTAACCCGATTAGGAAGCCTTTCTTCTAGTAACAACGTACAAGCAACACCTTAATATATAGAGTATAAGTATAAGAAAAGAGTATTTTTTTATTACTACGTATATCTATCAAGGCCAGAGGCCAATCCTATTTAAAAATATATATCGGTAAGGAACAGAGTAGCGTACACCAATCCATATTCTATATTCTATATTAGATGTCCTATACTGACTCCCTTAGGCCAGCTTCCTTATCTCCTTGAGGTGCTTGACCAAGGCATTTAATGAGAAGCCATGCTTTACCCGTACTGTCTCCAGCTCCTCAATAACAACGGACAGGCTCTTCTTCTGTACGCGCTGCCTCCGTACGATCTCATCAACCACTACCTTCCTGCGGGAGAACATCATGCTCTCCCCAGGACGGTGGCGGCGCCATCTAGGCCCATATGCCTCCTCCATGCTCCGTACCGACGGCCGGCCACCAAGGCCCTCAGCCCACTCTCGCCAGAGATCCATAACGGTCCCAATCGTACGGGATTGAGAGAAGCCCATAGAAAGGGGCGGGGGGCCAGTATGGGGAGCGGCTGCTACAGCAGAGGAAGAGGGGGGGTGAGGGGAGCAGGAAGGGGACAAGGAAGGATGGGGAATGGCTCCATGCATACACCTAGGAGTGGCATATGGAGTGGAGGCGGCAGTGGCGGTGGCAGTGGCCGCAGCGGACAGAGGCGAGCCTGGAGCATTGGCTCGTACGGTGAAAGACACTGTACCGTCCACTATATCCTTGATATTCCTATCAATTGTCTGTAGGAATCCAACATTCCGCTCCTCTGATACCTTAAGAGTCTGCACAATGGACTGCTCAATGGTCTGCAGCCGCGTGGCAATGGCAGGAACCGTACGGCGAAGCTGGACATCCTGCGGCTCCTCCACATCTATCAGGGAGTCTCGTACAAGCTGGGAGAAGCAGAGGTAGTCATCCCGTGCAAAGAGGGAGTGGCTCCATATTGGATGGCCGGGGAACTCCTGCATAAATAGAACAGAGTCCTGCAGAATGACTGTACGAAGATAGTCAAGCAGATAGAGGAACCCCTGCGAGGCAAGATCCCCGTGGTCCACCTTCCCACTATCGAACCTCACTGACTCTGGAGGCAGCTGTACGTCCTCAGAGCCAGAGCCGGTGTACGAGGCCTGCCAGAGCAGCCACTCATCGACCCAAGGCCAGAGTGCCTGCTTGAGGGATGCAGGCGGCTCAATCTTTGTACGCGGCAGATAGTACGCCCCTGTTTCTACCGGCTGGAAGCCTGCCATTGCACGTACGAACTTCCTGGGAATATTAGTAAGATAGGAAGTTGTAAGAGAGTCAGAATTCCACCGTCCAGCCCTTCGAATCTGGCCCTCATTTACTCCTGCCAACTCAGCAAACTTGGCCCCCTGGGACCGTCCAGCATGGGTCTTCTTCTTTATCCCAAGGCCGATCCCCTTGTACACACGGTTTGACCACTGCAGCTGGGTCTCGTACGCAATTGGCTTGACATTACTCTGGCCCTTGATGACAAGAAGGTCGTACCAGAGCTCCCGGCGCTGGAAGTTGGGTGGTGTCTCCCCCATAATATTCCAGCGCATAAAGAAGTAGAAGCCAATACTGGCCATCGTACAGAGAAGGGGGTTCTTATGCCGTACAGCAGTGCCGTACTCGCGGCGGCCATCCTGGTTCGTCTTGCCATTATCTATAAGTACAACCATGGCATGGCAGGGAGTTGGGCCCTCATTATCCAGAGTCAGGGTAAAGAGGTCGGCCATTTGAACCTTACGCCGTACCTCACCACGGAGGAGAAGGGTATGAGCAAGGAGAAGGTCGGCCGCCGTACGGAGGAACGGCTCCAGCTGGCCAGAAACGTTGTACCCAGAGGACCAGCAGAATCGGATGAGCCGTACGAATTCAGCAGAGGTATATCCATCCTGAAGGGAGTTGAGGCCACGGTCCTCGTACTGCTCCCTCTTCCTCTTTGACTCCTGCTGCCTGCGTGTACGAATCAGGCCCTTTACCAGTGCACCCCTAGGGGATGCATGGGTATTTGTCCTCATGCTGACCTGTACGCCCCAGAGGTCCACCAGAGCGGCAATGTACGCCTTGATCGATGCCTCTGATAGCGTCTGTTTAACGGACTCCCCCTCTATATTCGTACGGCTCTTCTTATATCGAGATGGCCTGATTTCTCTATACATAACCTCCTCCTGCAAGAACATATTTAGTTTCGGCTCGGACACAATCTCTCCGTCCGCAAATCCAACCCTTTGGCACCATGCCTATTGGGATTGGAATCGATCGATATACCGTACAGTCAGCCTGTAGACATGCGGCAGTGGGATATAAGGATATATATATATCAGCCTGATAGGGAGCCAGGCCGGGGGGATAAGAGACGGGAGATAGTAGTAAGAAAGGGAAGTACGTACTCTCCACTCCTCCTGCCGGGCACTGTACGCGATCTGCGTATTCTTAGGCCGGTTCTTTTGGGTATATAGGAGCGTACGCTCCTGGTTCTCGAACAGGGCAACGTTGATATTGGACTGCCGGTCCAGGGCACTCATGCTGCCGTCTGCACGGTCCATTCTGGACGAGGAAAGGGGGTAATATAAAGGTCGGAAATAGGGTATGCGGTATATAGTAAGGTAAATACCTATCTGTTCACTTATTTGGCCGCATTAGCCCATTGTATGTACGAAATATACAGGGGTACAGGGGGGGGGGAGTAGAGAGAGTAGAGCAGAGTAGAGCAGAGCTGGGCTGAGAGGCCTGAGTGGCGGTAATACGCAATAAAGCTATAACTGCTTACATAATCGGTTACACTGCGGCTTGGCATAACGTACGTAGTAACCCGGGTTATAACACCACCCGGACCCCCCCCCATATAACCACTAGTTATATGGGGGAGAAAAAGGTTTGGTTATAACCTGCGTTACTATGAGGGTTATGCCAAGCCACCAAATATCATTTCTACGTGCTACGGCGATACATGTATGCAAATGGCATCGAAACAACCTTGATCATCGCCAGTTAGTATACAGCAACAGGATAACCTCACAAGTGAGGGCGCTGAAAGCAGCCAGTAAGGAAGTCGTTGTGTTGAAGCTGGTTGGTTCGTATAAAACTGAATCTACAAAGCTGTGGTGGAAGTTGTTAACTAACTGTTCAATGGAATAGTGATAGCTTCTACCAAAAACCACAGCTGCATAACTTCTTACAGCTCAAGGGCAAGACTAAAGACAAAATGTCTGCTCACTACGATACCGAGCCACCTCCAACAGCCTCTGCGACACTCCATACCACCGTTGGGCCCATACACATCTCGCTTTTCGCACGCCAGACGCCGCTCGCCTGCAAGAACTTCCTCCAACACTGTCTAGACGGGTACTACGAGGGCACCACGTTTCACCGTGTGGTACCTAACTTCGTCATCCAAGGCGGCGACCCTACCGGCACTGGCTCAGGCGGTTCGTCTATCTATGAATACCCCGAGTTCGAGTACGATCCGCGTGATGGCGAGAAGGTCGTGTTCAAAGATGAATTCCACAGTCGATTACGGTTCAACAGACGTGGGCTTGTTGGCCTGGCGAAGAGCGAGGATGGGACATATGGGAGCCAGTTCTTCATTACGCTGGCGAATGCAGAGCGGGAGCTAAACAAAACATGTACCATGTTTGGCAGGGTGGAAGGAGAGAGCATATATAAGGTGGCGAGCATTGCTGAAGCGGAGCTGGTAGAAGGGTCAGACAGGCCAGTCTACGCAGTAAAGATTACGGGGTGTGAAGCTGACCAACTTGGTCCGTTCGAAGGGCAATTGAAGCGCAGGGAGCGCATTGCTGTTGCTGACAAGAAGTCAGAAGAAGCACCTGTGAAGGGGAAGAAGAAGAAAAAGGCCAAGGTGGGAAAGGCACTTTTGAGCTTTGCAGGCGACGAGGATGAAGGAGATGCCATATTACCGACTAAACCAAAATTCAATACCAAACTTGTCCGAGAAGAGGAAGAAGCTGCCTCAGTTGCAAAGAAACAGGTACAGCATGAAGAGAAACGGGACAAGGTCATGCATAAACCAGAGCCAACACCATCTCACACTGAGCCATCCAACAATAATAAGAAGAATTCTACAAAACCAGCGCCTAGAGAACCGGATCCAAATACACAACTCCCGTTACCAGATGCCGAGTCGCCCTCACGCCCTGCATCACCTTCAAGCTCAGCATCAGAATCACCACCACCTCGCCAATCATTGCTTTCCAAAACCAATGCCCAAATCGCTGCACTCAAGGCGTCTATGAAACGAAGCACGGCTGCAGCAACCGCTGAGCCAACCAGAAAGAAATCTGCTCTAGAGTCACTGATACCAGAGACATCGATACGCGGCGCTAGAAAGAGAGCATCAGCAGCAGGAAACTCATCACAAGACGCAATTGCACTAGACATGTTCAATGCTTTCAAGGCCAAGCTTGAAAACGCAGACTCATCGTCTAAGAAATCAAAACGAGACCACCATGATACCGGCTCCAAACCGGGGGGGAAGAAAAACACAGAACAAGAGCGAGGAGAGCCGGACGAGGAAGACGGAGAAGGACAGGTCTGTGACCTTCACTTCGTCGCGGGGTGTCTATCGTGTCGGTCCTGGGATGTTCCAGAATCAGAAGAAGGAGCCGGAGATGACGATGATACAGGTTGGATGACGCATACGCTGCAGTTCGGCAAAGATACACTCGGTAAAGATCTGAACTGGAAACAAGCTCATCAGGGAAATGATGATTTGGTTGTTATTGATCCACGGCAGAAGGAGAAGGAGATTGCCGGTGGTGGTGGGAGGAAGAGAGAGCGCGAGAGGAAGAGGAAGCTCGAGACAGGACAAGACAGGGAATGGGATAGACGAGATGCTAAGAAGCCTGAGAGTAGTCGTTCTTGACCACGACGGCTTGTACGAATAGATTGATAAATATATTAATTCAATATAAACAAAGCATTACGACACTAAAAGCGGCTGACATGCGCAATATCCAAAACGACTCCTCCATAATGGTGATTTATATAAGTCGGTGAGCAGACGAGAGATCAAAAAGGGGTAATTAAACACCATTTCAGACCAAGTCGCAGAAGAGCGCCCCCATAGCATTAATTAGACACAGGTTATAAAACCAGATAAGACGGTAATAAGCAAGCAAATAAGCAACGTAGGTAAAAACAGACTGGGATATGCAAATGCAGGACAAAACGGTAGGAAAGAAACAGGAAAAAGAAACTCGATAGGAAAGACTAATCATATAATGTACCCTTTCCCCCCCTTTGTGAAAAAGAAAACAGGACAATTCAAGGCTTCAGATACCAAACTAAACCAAACCAACAGGGCCGGGACGGAAAGCCAGATAAGATGGGAATTGAGATGAGATGAAAAATAATTGGGAAAGCGACAAGATGAAAACATGTAAAATGGTTATGTTTTTATAGAAAAAGGGGGAGAAACAGAGATCTGTAAAAGAATCATTAAAGTAGTTGGCTTTGAGGAAAAAAGCAACCCAATTGACCAGTCGAGGCCTTTTAATAAAAAAGCAGAAACAACAGTGGGAAAAACACAAGATGAGAAAGCAAACCAAAAGCAATAAAAAAGGGGGCAAACACAGCGGCAAACTAACCTCCTCCCGTCTTTCAGCAGAACAATAGCATAGCATCCCGTAGCGTATCTGAGATAAATCACGATAAACAGTTAAATGGCAAATAAAACATATGGGGAAAAGGCTGCACCATATCACATTAATATTTCTCTCTTTTTTTCAACGAAGTTTCTTCGTTTCCTTGGCTTCATCTCCGTAATTCAATTCACTCAAACTCGGACCTCCTCCTCTTCCTCAGACAAGCGGGATGGAAATGCAATGACAAAATGAGAAGCGCCTAGCTCAAGACGGGGAGAGGCAAAATATAAAACGATAAAGTGATAAATGAACAAACGCAAAACGGTATATCATTCATTCCATCATATCCGGTGCTTCAACTCCCTATCGGTCGGTTGTTGGTGAGATGGCGTAAAAAAAAAAAACACTGTAGCGTTGTTGGTATCGATTGGATTGGGTTGCCCCAAGGCCGGGCCGGCATCATCATGGCGAGTGATGATGGCGACGACTGAAGATTATGAGAATCTAACCATGTCTTAAACCAATATGAAACAAACAATGAAACACAAGCAGGCGGTCAGCAAATAAAATTATCAAAAAACTTTTCGAGACTTCCGGCAAGAAAAAGGGACGCAGTGGCGTCGACGGATAGAAACTGGTGGCCGTGCCGTTTTCTTTCCTTTTCTGCGGCTGTGGGGGATCTTGGCTGGTTATTTGTTTTTTTTTTCAAGTCTTTTTTTTGGTGGATTGTAAAATCAAGTCATTTCGTCATCCATCATCGAATCGTAAAGGGACGCTGGCGTTGGCATTGGTCAGTTGTGGTGGGCTGTTTTCATTCGTTTTTGTTCCCTCTTCCCCCTGAGCTTAACGGCTGTTTGGTATAGGTGGGAGTTGGTCGTTGGATTTCCATTCCGCATGGCATCGTCAGGTACGCGTTTTGAATTGAATTGAATTGTAAATTAAATTAAATCTCATGGGCTTTAACTCTTTGTTTCGCTTATGTCTTTTCTTCGTGTCATCGTGGTACAAGGGTCATGGATTCGTTCAGTATGGGCATACAGAGTTATCGATCGACTGGGTCCAGATTTTTCTATTCGTTTTGATTTGTTGGTTCTCCTACTCAACAATGATTTCGACACCGGGATTGCTTCTTAGCTCGTCACTGCCCCGTTGCTGGTGGCCGTTCTGACGGCGGAATCCAGTACCTCGTTCCGGTGCGGGGCCTCGGGGCTGTCTCATGGGGAGCCGTTCCTGGCTCTGGTTTTGGGTATCAAATCCAAGTCCAATGGAGCGGTTGGATCCGATGGCCCCGGCCGTGGAGCCAGATCCGTTGTTTGATCCCGCAGTGGTTGTGGGGAGGTCAGAAGCATCCCAGATGCCGCGGGTGCGGCGTGGAGAACCAGATGGGCCACCAGCGACCGAGGTACCAAGTGACAGGCTGCCTAGGCTGTTGACAAGAAGACTGTCGTCAACACGCTGCATGCCGAGAGAAGAGCCAGATGGAGTGGGCGTGAGAGTAGGGGTGTTGGAGGCTCCGCTTGTCCCGGCATCGTATGCCTGCTGTTGCTGCTGGAAACGAGCACCGTTAGTCTGCAGGGCAGCCGGGAAGCTGGCAGAGGATGGAACAGGTGATGGGGTGAAGGACCGTAGGTCTGCGAAGGACTTGGCAGCACGAAGATTCTGGGCGTTGGCGTACCCGCCTGGATTGGGCGAGTCTAGTACGTTCAAGAACGAAGACTGACGCATGCTGCTGCCATATGCCTGCTGTTCATGGCGGGATTCGCCGAAATCAATGGTTGCAGCGCGTGAGAGCCCTCGACGAGCAGCATCAGAAGTGACTGTTGATGGAATAGCTGGGACTGGAGGGCTGACGTTTGCACCAGGGCCGGCACGATAGACGTGCACTTGGCGCTGATCGCCAGTTCCACGCGAAGTATGAGCGAGACCCATGTTATGGGAGATTGTATGTACTATTCGACGCTGCGCGGGAGTGAGGTTTGTGCCAAAAATGAGAGCTTCCTTGCTCAGGTCTTGTTTGAACAAAAGAAGCTGCGAGTAGTACTGCAACGTCTGTGCATCATTCATATCAACCTCTTGAAGTGAATGTTAGTACTAGTGAGACATAAATAGGAGGGAGCTGGGGAACACTATAAAGCATACCTAGTTTACCTGCGCGTTGGGAAACTGGCGAAGGAGAGGTGGTCGGCATATGTGAGGCTAACGAAGACATGGAAGTCTGATGTTGCAATTGTGAGGTAGCCATGGGCCTGTGCTGTTCCTCAAGCTGGCCCCTACGCTCCCGTTTTTCCCTCTCAATCCTCTCACGTTCCTGCGCGGGTAGCATCTTCTTATACTCGACTCTCAACTTTCTTCCCTGAAGCTCAAAATGGTTCAACAGCTCGATCACAGTAGCTGTCTCCTCCGCCGAAGTAAAGTTTGCAAAAGCCAGACCACGGAACACGCCATTATCGAAGTGGTAGTTGAACGCATATGGCAATGGCAGGTTCATCTCAGTCATCAGCTGTATCAGCTGTTCCTTCTTCACAGCAAAAGGAATATTCTTGATGACGATGGCGGTTGGTATAAGTTCATCCTCCGTATCATGTGCGTTTTCCGCGCGAATGTGGGGAGACGGCTGGTGCTGACCAGGAGCCAGAGAGAATGAACTGGGTAGACTGTTCTGCTGATCTAACCAGGTCTATGGTGAGTTAGCAAAACAAGTGTAGCTTTACCCATAGCTTTTCCCCCTCAGATATCAACTTACAGTAGGAAGAGCGGTGCGTGAACGAACATTCCTCATCCTAGATGTAGCCGTGGCAGAGTTGACCCCGAGCCCACCCAGACCAACAGTGTTTGCATTCCACGTCTGAGCACCGGATATATCGTACGGGTAGGAGCCACTTGGCATGGTGGCATTCAGCCTGTCCAGCGGGGTCGTGTCATAGCGGCCGAGCGGTGGTTCCTCGTAGAGTGTAGAAGACATTGGGCCATAGGCATCAAACTGGCGTGAGGGCTGGCGACGAAGCTGCTGTGGTGGGTGACGATGGGAACCGGGAGAGCGGGAGGAGGACGAAGAGTTGTACATGTCCTGGTAGCCACTCATGATGGGCAGGTGTTTCAGGAGAGGAAGAAGATAAGGGGGCCGTTATATTGGGTAGCTGCAAGATCCGGCTAGACCTTGTGGGATAAAGAGACTAAGCTGCAGGTCAAGCAGGGGTGGTGATGAAAACGAAAACAGGCTGACGCGCAGGGCAACGAGGTCTGTCTAAAGGTATATCGAGCAGGTGGCGGAGGTCATCAGTTCGTCGGAAACGTCAAGGTCGTCAAGACAGCGAAGCAGAACCAGAGACGCAAGCATAAGCTAGCCAGCCAGTTGAGTCGTCTGCATGCGTACTTGGTGTTCTTATTTTTTTCTTGTTCCAAGGTGAGAAAAAAAAATTCTTGCCGGAAAGGAAGAAGAGTTGTACAGCAGAGTCGTCTCCCTGTTCGCCTTGAACAATATCTTCTTATTCACACAGGATAGGGTCGAGTCGAAGAGATATGTGTTTTGGTGGTTGGTTTTTTTTTTTGAGATATACGAAAGTGGTTGACTTTTTTTTCTCCCTTTTGACTAGAACCCGGTCAACGCACGTAGAAAAGGTGTAGTAGCTTCTCAAGGTACCGACGAAAAAGAGTCTTAATGCAAGACAAAGGACCTGGTCTATAATATGAACAGAACTGAACTGTCCACGCCAGCTGATCGAGCTGGCTGAGGGCGTCTTGATTACGAGGGCGCAGGGCCGTCAAACAGGACCCTGTACGAACAGGCAGAGAGCAACTCGACGAGCGAGAAGCGACCAGCCTCACAATGCGGAACAAACGGACTAGACAGAGAGAAAAAAAAAATATATCAGACAAGGAGGATGTAGCTGGCGTTCTTCTGGTGAAGGAGGTAAGATGGATGAAGAAGAGGGAGAAGTGCGAGAGAGAAGAAAAAAAAAAAAAAAGGAAGTCTAGGGCGGTCACGACGGCAGTAAAAAAAGTGGTTTTAAAGGCTTTTTAGTAGAGAAAAATAAAGAGAGAAACCCCGTAATACCGTTACGGCAGCCAATACACCCACCAAGAAAATAAAGGAAAAAGGGAGAGTCAGGACGCGATAGACAGACAAGAAGAGGGTGGTAGATGATGAATACGGAGAGAAGAGGGTGAGTAGTCCTAGGAGATAGAGGCAGACGCTGCTAATTATGAATGTTACAGTGCTTCACTCCGCGGTATCGCCATCTTTACAGCGTTCGTGAGCAGCATCTTACTCCCGTATATCCAAACGCTCAGCCGAGATGATTCAGGGCCAGATGCTGTTTGAGACTCGTCCAGGGGGGCTATGCCCGCGTATTCTGGATGTCTGGATGTCTCCGTATCTGTCTCTGCTGTCTCGCCGTCTCTGCTTTGCCCCTTTTCTCCCTATTTTCTAGTTCTCTTACGGGTGGGAATTGGAGAAAAGGGCTCCCCATCTACCTCCGTACATAATACACCAGACAGGAAAAAGAAACCATGCAAGAAGACGGGCCTCAACCCAAAATTATGTTATCAACCAACAACAGATCCCTGAAGGGCGGGTTCAAACGTTAGGAGGCGTATATCGATAGTTCGATGCAGCCGGCTGGATAGCTGGGAGAGAGCAAGGGGGTTCCAGAGAAGAGACAGAGGGGCGAGCTTGAGCTTGCCTGTCCACCTTTTTTACACTCACGGCAAGCCTGCTCGCTTGTTTCATTCGTCTGCAACGCCCGCCACGGCCACTTGACCATGGGCCGTCGGCCCCCTGGTGGTGAATGTGACCAGTCCCAAGATGGTCGCCTCGGTGGCACTGCAATTCGCGATACTCTTAACTTCACTGTCATCTCTTTTTTTCTATATATCGTCATGGGGAAATCGTTGCCATCGAAGCTTGAGATTGAGTCCCATTGCCTGGTTACAGAACGTTGTTCCTATACTTACATTTATACATGGCGCGTTATATAGTGTGAGCGCCTACTTTGCTTAAATAGCTCCCGCGTTACCGACATGCAGCAGTTCTTTGGCCTCCTGGCCACCCACGCCTGCGTCTACCTCGGCCGATGCACACCATACAGCAAAAAAGAAACGATAAGAGCGAAGCTCGAGTGCTAATAGTGTTAATAGTCGTCTCATAAAACTGGAGATCGCCCTCAAGGCCCGGGCCATGCGTACGATCGCGCAATAGTTTAATGCATGAGCTTGGGGGACGAACATGAGGGTACCCTCATAAAATTCAATATATTACACATCTTAGCCGACGGGTGACCCATGCGGAAGGAATACCGGGTACATCAGCCGGATCTCTCTTCACCATGCGGCTCAATGCTCGGGCTATACGGACGAGGTCACCCTGCTACATCATTCTGTCCTCTCGCGACCTTACTGGATCTTGGATAAACGCCACAACCTTCAGTCCCAGACCGGGTTGTTTAGTGACTAGAAGCACCGTTCGCATCATGTGCTGGCGTAGGTGACACAGCGTCAGAAAAACACGGCGTTCATCGACGCCCATCGATACGATTATCCGGATATCTGGGCCATGCTATCCCAACCTCGCATAATTTCTGCTTTCCTTGACCAAAACATCGACGCAGTACAAGGTCGTGGATGACCTACCCATAAATACAACAACAATTCCGGAAATCTTTCGCAAACATGACTTCCTTGACAGCACAAAGCATTTTGTATCCAAGGTTTTAATCACTGCGAGCAGCTTATAGAGTAACTCTCTGCAGGGTAATTATGCTGTTCATTTCGCCTTGGCTCAGAGTATTGATGATAATATATACGGGGGTTATCCTATTGCAGAGTGGAGTGCTCAATAATGTATATAACTTCGTGTTGTATCTAGGTTTGAAAATGAGGCTAAAGGGTAGCATATATATTTGGAGCTGCATTTATGCTTCTCCGAGGAGCAGTGTTTGGCAGGGTAGCACGGTCTATTGTAGAGTGAGTGAGTCCGGAGATAACAAAGCTTCCTCATAGGTCATCAAGCATAACTATAACCAATTATTAGACATATTCTAACTCTTGTGATAATAAAGGGTACAGTGCATAGAACTTCGAAAAGCAGAGGGCTTGGGGGAAGATGATCGAAAGGCTATGAGTACTTGTGAAACCTTCATTTTCAATCCATCAAAGGAGAATTCCCCGTGATAATTTTGACAGGTGGACTTGAGAAACCGCAAAAGAAAAAAACGCACTGTTAAATTATGCCGAAGAGGCGCCGACGAGTTCGCTCAGTCTCAAGCTCCCTTGGGAAAGGGTCAAGGAAAATAGCAATGTCGTCTCGAAAGGCCGGCGTCTCCCAAAAGGAGTCCCAAGTCATCACGTATTCCCAGTAGTCAGGAAACCAGCCCGCAGTCTCCCAGTCAATTATGCCTGTAATCCGGCCCTTCAGACAGTAGATATGACGCAGTGAAAGGTCACCATGCGTAAATTTGATACTATATTCGCGGCTATCCTGTTCAGCTATCATTTTATCGCATTCACTATGCCCAGTGGGACTCTTAAATCCACCACTTATCCCCCTATGGAAAGCAGTTACGCTTTTAAAAGGGCCACAACGACCCGTAAGTAGACGCAGGTCATCAAGGGGGCCATAATCTGTTGAGCCAACTACCGCCTTTCTAGACCCAAGAGAACGTAGCTCGTCTATATAGCCGCGTAGCTGGATAAAAAGGTTCCGTTTCTCTTCTATTGACATTGTATTGATAACCTTCGAAATGGGAACACCAGGGCATCGTTTCATCAAAATATAACAAGTCCCATCAAGGCACTTATATGTTCGAACAATTCGTGGCAAGGGCACAGTTGTATTTTTTGCGACGAACTCAATTGCCTGTGCTTCAGCTAGGATATTGTATGATCCATATTTAATAATGAGATTTGGAGTTAGGCTAAAAACCCGAGGTGCAAGTCCAGGCCTAAATCGTCGAAGGAGGCTAATCCCCCGATGAAGCAGATTTTTCTCGACCAAGAAGCGTATTCTTAATGGAAGTGTGAGTGGTTCGTGTATGGCATCGTCCCCAAGCCCAAAGCCCTCATAACTCTGGTCTATAATGCTAGCCATTAATTCGTGCTAATGGCCATGGAATGGAATAAGGCTGTAAACGAGAAGGCGGCTATTTCCACGTGACATGGCTTGTAGGCGACTGGTTTCAATCCACCAAAATTAAGTAAGCGCACAGTCCGCGATAAGGACCTTGAAACAGCTGTGATTATTTTATAGCTGTCGTCTCCTCGTAGTGCGAAAGAACTCGAATATCTTTCTAGAAAAAACCGTTGAACACGGGAAGGAATGGATATTCCCATCTTTTTAGGCTCGCTTTGATCCACAAGGGGCGCTTAACTATCCGTTTAGCTCAACCTTATATACTTATCACCATCCAGCCGTTCATGCTTTCTTTTCGCCGTACATGCTCTTGCTGGTGGCGTATAGGATCTCACCGGACGCTTCTTTAACCCACGGACAAACATCCATGTGAACTTACCTATATCCGAAAGGAAAAAAACTTAATAGTAAGACATCACCTACTGTGCGGAATATCTGTGGAGAAAGCTGCTACGATGTGGAAACCGACTCTTCAGGACAGTTGGCCTGTTCATTAGGGTCACGGGTACTTCCGAGAATCAAGGGATACCTGTGAGACTCCATACCTAGGTTCAAGCTGAGGCATAATACCGTTTGGTACCTACTTTTGAGAACAGGCCTTAGTTTGGCTTCTGACAAGGCGGTCTCGTGCGCTCATAGGTTATTTATCAGCAAACTATGATGTGCACGATGCATGTCGCAAGTTGATGAAAGAGTAAAAGGAAGACGTGTGAAGAATGGTAGAGCAGTTTCGCTATCCCGCTAAGTTGAGACAGATGAGGCCTTGAGACATGCCTTGAGACACGTCTTGAAACGAGTCCTTAAGGGCCCAGAATAAAGCAGGTCAGTCTTTATTGCTATAACTCTTTTATGGGCTCCTGTATGTATTGACAACAATAGCATTATTGACTCTGGTTCTCCTGGTGCAAGAGAAGGTGTCAAGGGTCTGACTATTAGCATTTATTGTGAGAATCTGGGGAAGAGGACATCTCTGGACAATGCCTTGTATAGAGCCTATTTCATAGATGGCTTGTCTTTCCTACGCTATGGATTTATTCATCTAACTAGAATAGGGCCTCAGAATATAGTTACATAGCTTCCAACTCTTCAACATAATTCTACCACCGCGTCTATCTTTCATAAAGAAGACAATAACACATCCTAGAACTTGCCCCCTTTGCATCTTCTATTTATCCTCCTCCCTTACCTCTTCCCATCTACCTTTTTCCTCCCCTTCTCCTCTTCCGTCTCCTTCTTTTCTCTTCAACTTCTTCCCTTTTCAGATATGCGGCTAGACTTCGCTGACTCAGCTCCCGAGACTTCCTCCGAACCAACCAGAAGCCGTTTTTTCGCCAAGCCTTCCAGACGCGATTTTGCCTATCTAACGTAATCTATCAAGAAGTTCTGCGGGAAGAAAGACGAAAGCTGACTTGTTCGCCAGCATATTTCGATATATCAACTCTTCCTCTGGGCCAGTGCGGCTTTCTTTTAATCCGGGGCTGCGATACTGTCAGCCCTACGAATTTCGCCTCATTTGATTACACCTGTGACATCCCCCTCGTTTGTTGCGTCCTGCAGGCGGTGTGTCAGAAGGCTCAAAGCCCTGCATACCATCCACCCCGTGTCGAAGAGGTAGAACAAAAGGAATACTACGCCCATATTCTGCATAAGGATCAGGGGCGCAGGGCGATTGATGACATTTCGGGTTCTCGAGTTGACCTGTTGGTTGACAAACGAATCTGATCCTCCCCGCAGGTTTTCATCAGTCGCATCCATAAGTTACGGCCAGGACAGCGCACCAGCCGCAGACACTATCCGCACCTGTTCTTTTCATCAAACTTGACCGAATTTTTGAACAATTTACCATCCTTGTTCGCTTGATATCGATTCAGACGTTATTTCACGCCCCATTGTGCCTTCCCCACGCCCGTTCAGCCCTCGCATCGAGCATACGGCAAGCCCTGGGGGTTGGCGATCTATTCTTATACGAAATATCATTATTTTCCCGATCTCATGTCGTCTCAAAGCCTCTCTCGCAAGAGACCCGCGCCAGGAGCATCTCCACTAGCCCACCAGCAGATGCAGCCATTGCCCAACTTCCCAATCCCCTCACAGCTTTCGAATGAGCAATTTCTACAGCAATGGGCGCCTAATACATCATCTTCAGGTATAAACCAATCGAATATGAACACAGGCACCTTTTCAGCGGGTGATGATGCTACCGGGCAGATGTCGAATCAACTCACAAGGCGGCCCGGAAATAACCAGATTATTGGCCGGGCCAGAATGACTGACCAGAATCTGATGCCAATGATGGAACAGAATTCGATGCGCACCAATGATCCCGGGAACTCAGGGAACGGTGAGACCGAGGCCGAGATGAGACAGAGAGCCCTTCGAGTGAAGAAGGAGGCACAAGCAAAGCGGAAACAGATTCCTCCATTCATTCAGAAGCTGACTAGGTACGTCTTATAAACTTTGTCAGCAGTATTGAATTTACTAACTAGAATGTTTCATAGTTTTCTGGATGACTCAAAAAATGCAGATTTAATTCAGTGGTCCGAGGATGGGAACTCGTTTATTGTCCAGGATGAAGATGAATTTGCAAAGTCTCTGATACCAGAGCTCTTCAAGCACAATAATTATGCTTCGTTCGTGCGGCAATTGAATATGTACGGCTTCCACAAAAAGGTCGGGCTATCAGACAACTCCATGCGAGCTAGTGAGCGGAAGAATAAAAGCCCCAGCGAATACTCTAATCCATATTTTAAACGTGGTCAACCCGATCTGCTATGGCTGATACAGAAGCCCAAAAACATGTCGGGCCAGGGCAAAGGGGGGTCGAAAGGCGGCGGCCGTGTCAAGGCGGAACCGGATGTGGATGAAGGCGAGAATGAAGAATATGAAGATGGCGGAGGCCCTAGCGGCACTGCTGGTCGGGACGATAAGTCACGATTCAGAGGTCAGCTGGCTCTCGGATCTGGAGAAGGGACTTTACCTGGAGACCAACTGTCAGATGTATATCGTGAACTACAAACTATTCGCCATCAGCAGCATGTTATATCAAGCACGATCCAGAAGCTTCGGAGGGAGCATGAACAACTTTACGAGCAGGCCGCAAATTTCCAGGAGCAACATACACGCCATGAAAACTCCATCAACGCTATCCTTACCTTCCTAGCAACTGTTTATAACAGAAGCCTCCAGGGACATGAAGGTGCTCAGGGCCTGGCTAATTCATTTGCTGGGGCTATATCCCAAGACCACCAGGGCCCCTCGGGCAACATCGTCGATGTTGATGAATTGGCAGACAACTATGAAGAGGAACTCATGCCAAACCAGCCACCATTCAAGAAACAGAGGCTACTTCTCGGTGCTCCTCCTACTCGTGATACCCAAGGCCGCCATACTATGTCTCCCAGCCCAGCTACTACCTCGTACACCCCAAACCAACACAGCTCCGGTCCTCACAAAGCTAGTGTCCAGCCCGTCTCGGAGGTAGAAGAGCTTTATGATTCTACAAGCCCTATGAACAGCTCTGTTCAGGGACAGCAGCAGCAGCGCCCACAACAACGTCAGAGTCAAACCCAACAAACACAGAACCAGCGCCAAAACCTCACACACCCACATCCGAAGCACCAAGGCTCCCCTGGCCACCTCCCACAGCGAGACATCATGTCGCTGATTCAAAATTCTAATGCGCGCAGCAACTTCTCTACTAATCCCCCTGACTTCCCCACCGTGCTCTCCTCCCTCGAAACATCAGGCGGCAATGCTCCTCTTACTGCTGCCCAGCGAGCGGACATGCTCCGTCTCATCTCCAATGAAAACGACGCCGCCCACCCATCTTCCAATCCATCCCAGAACAACGCTTTAATTACGCCTAACCCGCCTCAGATGCCATCCAACTACTCTGCCCAGCTGGCTAGCACACGTTCTGAACTGGATAATCTTGTTAAGATGCAAGCTGAGCAAGCTAGGTCGGTACAGCATCTAACCAACATGCTGCAGCCCCTTAGCCCTACAGGATCAATACCTGGCCTAGAGAACGCAAATATTCCACCTCCGCCGCTTGATCTGGACAATATCTTCAACAGTGGTGATTACTTCTCCGACATCCCTGGTGTAGAAAACTCCATCAAGGAGGGCCAGAATCAAACAGACACTACCGCCGCCGCAACAACCGTTGGGACCAATGATACCAATATAACTGCTGGCCCAGACAACAACCAAGCAGACGAACTCTTCGATTTTGATACCCTCGCCGCCGACCCGTCAGTGGACGCGTCTTTCTCCAATACCCACCCAAACCCCACGCAATCGTCGGATCCGCTTCAGTCAATACAATCTGCACCAAATTTTTTCGACACGTTTGACCAGTTTGATAACGCGACCAACTCGGGCCTTAGCGGGTTAGGCGATGTTTCGGACGCTCACAACGCGTCGGGTATCAATCTGAGCAACCTCGGTGGCACCACACCTGACTTAGATCGGAACAAGATTACAGAGACGTTTACCCCTAGCGAGGCCACAAGCCCTTCAAACACGCATGCTGACGATAGCCAGAACCTAGTGGTGGATGGTACCACAACACACACCCAAGGTAGCCCCCAGAATATACAGAGACGCGCAAGGAACCAACAGTGATAAAAGAGGTTTGTGATTGGATATGTACCTTCAAGCATCCACGGATAGTGGTATGAATGTCGTTTAATTCCTACCAGGATACCAGACAGGTGGTGCATATCCGCCTTACTGCCTCTTTTTTAATCAATAAGTCTTCTCCCATATCCTTGTTAGAAACTGCAGCGAAAGAAGGTAGACCAAACACATCTGTATCACCCCTTTCTAACTCCTAAAGACACCATTTTCAATACCCCCTTTTCTGCCCCTGCGTCATCTATACTTCCTACTTCCCTTGAATACCCCGATCTTCGTATCCCCCTACTCTAGCTTTGGTGAAGACTAGAAATTCAACGTGATAGCAAAGAAACAAACAAAAAAAGAGACAGTTCTAACCTATCTCCTATTTCCTTCTTTTTTTCTCCTATCTTATGCTCTACTGCTGCGTTCTGCTATTTAAAAAGACGCTATCAAAATTGAGAAAGCTATTATATGGTTGTTGGCGGAGAGACATGAAAATGTGCAAATACTACATGTTGATACCTCTCACCTCATCCAATATCAAAATACGTATCCAACATTTGACCAAGGACATCTCTCTGCTTCTACTGCCTTCCATATACCCACCTAGCCGCCCTCAAGTGTCATAACACAGACATAACACAGGCACAGCACCAAGAGGACAGGACAGTGGAATAAAAAGGAGGTTGGGCCAGGCGAGTTCCTTGATATTACCGTATGAGGTAAGCTGGCCAAACTGAGCAAATCAGAGCGCGTACTCTCACTTCTCGCTTAGATTTAGCCTGCTCAGAAAGGAATATAAATACCCCCTTTCTCACCCTCTTCTTCTCTTCTTCTTCTTCCTTTTCTCCTTTTCTCTCTCTCTCATGCTCGCTCTTGATAGCGGCCACATCAGCTTGGTTGATATTCCCTTGCCATCACCAATTTTCCCAGGCTTCACCCTCTCCCTTCCTCCTCTTGGAGTCCCTCTTGCTTTGCCACCATCTTTTAGCCAGCTGTACCTTCAGCATTCACTTCTCCTGCCTCTATCACCTTTCTCTTTCTTCTGCCTCATCCAGCTTTTCTCTCTCCTTCAAACCAACCTCCTCCGCTCCAAAACAACAACCCCTACAAACCAACATATCAAATCTATTTTTTCACACTATAGGTACGTATCTACCACTCTCTCACTTCACACAAGAGATTGTTTCCCAGCTTCCTTGCGTTGCTTAGGGTGTTTTCTCTTCCCCTTGCCCCTTTTCCCCTGTGAGCTACACCCTTTGGCCAGATAACACACACACACACATACACTGGCATATACCGATATATATCGGTATACTTGGCTATGATGATTGAAAGAGATGCATGACATATGCTTTTTCTTGTGGCTTCGGCTTCAAAGAACTGGCGTGTCACACACTCTGCTGAGCCTAGACAACAAACCCTTTCCCTTCCCCATGCGACGATGACATGTTCTTGATACACTTGAGTCCACGGACAATGATGGTATTCCTAGACTTTCGAGTCAGCGATGGATGTTGAAGAAGTTGGGTTTCCTATGATGAGATTCTGGATGTCCATATGCACACAGTTGTAAGCGCCTTCAAAAGCCGAACTAGCATTTCCGGTCTGAGGAAAAGAATGTGGTTTTTACCTGTGTCTTTGCTTTTGCCTGTTGCATCTTGATGTTTTGTATTTGTTTATTACTTGTTGATGTTTGAAGCATGTCATGTAGATATAGCAAGTACCTCGAGTTTCTCACTAATAGACTTGTTCTAAAGCCATGTATGTCTCTTACTATGATATACTTTTTCATACATGTAGTTACTATGGTAGAGAGCAAGTGCAAGGTAGAATCAGTTTCATTGGCTTGAGAGGAGTGACTACGTTTTAATATGTGGTGAGCATAGTATGTTCACTCGACCTGGGCGGAAGACACAGCAGAGAAGCATAAGAAACTGATAGTTATAATTGTCCCACCTTTAAAAAAACCTTCGAATAAACCAGATAAGTCACATATAGAACGCGAATGAAGAAAAGCATGCAAGCCGTTTTGTCAAGGTGTTTTTGATAGAAACAGTTCCCAGCAAGCCAGAGCCCCCACCGCATCCCATCTGCCATCCGTTATTAAACAGCGCCCTAATATAATATGACATATGACAGAAGTGGAAAAAGGAACTTTAAAGTTAAAGTAAAAAAAGCAAAGAGGATATAAGGGAAGGGAAGGGGAAAAAAAAAACCTGTTTGATATATGACTCTGAGTTGCCCTTGTTATGCAGCTGGTATGGGATGCTGGTGGGAGTGCATTTATAAGAAAAAGAACTTGGCCTGAAAAGCAGAGCTCGTCATCTGGATCTGACTTCCATTGGCGTTCAACACGTGGCAAGCAAGGGCGAGATAAGAAAAACTTGAGTGGCGGGAGGCGTAAGCGTATACGTTTCTTTCTGTAGATAATAAGGGGTTCGTTCCCAAGTCAAGCAATACCAGCGCGCGCAACGCGTAATTCATATAGTAGCAACACAAAGGCAAGGCATGGAGTAAGGATATTTGTAGTTGGTCGATAAGCGAATAAAGCAGGGGGAAAAAGAACGCCGCGTAACAGGTGATTTCTCGATGTCAAAATCGAATGGTTGATGGGGTTGTGGAAAAACGTGTTGACTAGATCTAGCCGTGTTTCTTCTTGTCGGCGCTAGTGATGAGTGCTCTGTTGATGTGTGGCAGGACACCTCCGTAGGCTATGGTGGCGCGAATGAGAGTGTCAAGTTCTTCATCACCACGGATGGCGAGTTGGAGATGTCGTGGCGTGATACGCTTGACTTTCAGGTCCTTTGCTGCGTTGCCTGCGAGCTCGAGAACTTCGGCGGTCAGATACTCGAGGACGGCTGTGGTGTAAACTGCAGCTGCGGGGGATGTGAGATTGTTGATCGGACCTAAGAATAAGAAAAGAGGGTAACAAAACATACCTTTGGCACCAACGCGCATCTTATTGCGCGTATTGCTCTTTAGGAATCTCTTGACACGACCGCATGGAAACTACAGTGGCCTTGTTAGCATCTGGCATCGCCTGGACTGCTAGATAACATTTCAATGCGCGTCTGTTCTTCTTTGCGTATACACGACCAACAAACACGTGTCATCCAGTCCTTAAACGGACAAAAAAAAAAAACGAAGAGACTGGCGGCCATCCAGCGAGTGATAAATCGAGAAATCAACGAACCTGCAGTCCAGCCTTTGCGCTGTGCGATCGTGGTCCCTTGCCGTTGGCATCTTTGGGCGCGGCCTTTCCACCTCCTACGGACTTTCCTTTACCTCCTGGCATGTTTGTATCCTTGTATATCTCGTTTTGTTGTCAGCAAGGTGTGCTAACGGTGCTATGGCGCGTCGAAGCTGGTGTGCTGTAGGGCGGGGATGATGTGTGTTCGCGTGTATTTCTTCTTCTGCTGCCTGGCAGGTTGAGTTGAGGGTTTGGAGGGATAATGTAAGTTTATCTCGTTAATGGTCGATGTTGGTCATAGCGGGCCCTTTTTGTTTTTTTTTTCTCGCTGTAGGGAGAAGGGGCGCTAGACCGGATTTGGACGGGGGGGGGGATTCAATAAGGAGTAAACAGTGAAGGGAGAGTAGAGGAGGTAGTGACGAGCAGTGGTGAAGAAGAAACCGGGGAGAGGAGAGTATTCCTGTATTTACTGTCAGTGTTAATAGTCAGTATTATCTGTAAAAGGATATGTTAGTGGTCAGCGGTGGCAGTAGTAGTTTGGAGTAGTAAGTCGATAGAGGCCCATCTTGCCAGTATTGTCCAACATCCATATTATATAGAGTATAGTGACTCAGTCAGGAGAGAAGGCTGAAGTCGCTGGCGCAGCACCAGGCCCTCTCTCCGTACAGAGACATGCCTTCGTCTTCAGCATCTTCATCGTCCCCGTCCTCATCTCCATCTTCATTCTTCCTCCGTTCTCCTTTGCTCTCTTCTTCTTTTGAGGTTCTCACTTGAGGAGAGAGACAGGCTTATGTAATCTACACGTGACTTGTAGCTTTGGTGGCCCCAGGAAACTTTTCACGGTTTTTCTTTTTTATATATTTCCAGCCCTTGCAGCCTTGGGATTTGCAGCATCGCATCGCCCTCTTCATATACCCCTTTCCCTCCTCTCTGCCTTTGCCTTGTCGTTGTCTGCAGTGCCTGGCTGTACCACCATTCATCATGGCCTTCTCAATGCTTAACCCCCAAATGTAAGCTGCCCCCTGACCGCTTTTTTTTAGCACACGGGCTTGATCCGGCTGGAGGAGCCCTCGTGCGCATCTGGATATAGCTCTGGTGAGGGTAGAAGAGCGAGAGAAACATGCTAACCTTTGTCAATAGAACCAACCTGGCCATCATTCTTGTTATGATGCAGGTGTCAAAGAAGATTCCCTTCGATAACCCCGATGTCCTCCTCGGCGTTCGCACCCTTTACATTGCCACTAACATCGCCATTGCCGCTCTGTATTACTACATCTACACCATTATTCTTCAGAAGAAAGGTGCGTCTACCTTTTGCCTGCCTTATATTCTGCCCTAGCTCAGCCCACCACTAACGAAACGCAGATTTGAAAACCCTAAAATACGTCGAACCCCCGGCCATGGGCTCCCAAGACGAACCCCGTCCCGTTGTAACCACTGTTCAGGAATACGACAAACAGCAACTCCGTGCTGCGCTCAAGTCGCAGCTAATGGGCGTCGGCATGATGGCTGTCATGCACCTTTACTTCAAATACACCAACCCCCTCCTCATGCAGTCTATCATCCCCATCAAGAGCGCCCTGGAGAGCAACATTGTCAAAGTCCACTTGTTCAACGTTCCCGCCAAGGGTGACTTGGAGAGACCATGGAAGGCTGCCGGTGGACTGATGAACATGGGACAGCCATCAGTCAAGACTGACAAGGCCAGCGTTGAGTCTGCCGAGAAGAACTGGAGGGGTGGCGCAAAGGAGGAATAAGGAGTTGGTGACCTTTCATCTTGGACGGACGGGACGGGACGGGATTGTGTATTATGAAGCTATGCGCTGTTTTACCGGTTTATGAATATTCCCTTTTTTCCTTTTCTTATGGGCTATGCATCTGTCCTTGGCTTGGCCTCTATAAAAAAACCATAGATTCAGCGGAATACATATTTTAATAGAAATGACGCGGGTATGGTTCCTCTTCTGCGTTATCTTTGGTAGAGGCATCGTTATCATACAAGGCCTGGCTGATAATTGTGCATTCGCTTAGTCAGTTAAATTTAACCCCTGCTGTTTAGAACAGAGTGCTTTTCCACTTTAGCCATATTTTACTCTGAATATACTGCTGCAAATACTTCATTATACCCTTCTCTCATTTGGATCCCTTAACACCAGCATACCCGCATATTCATCACTTTCGTTCCAGCAAAACAATATGTTAGACAAACTCCCCATTGAGCTTGTTTATGTCATTTTCTCCAATATCAAAGGTAGACTTGACTTCAAGAGTCTGTCTGAAGTATCACGGCAGTTTAACAAGCTGGCAAACCCGTTTCTATACACGAATATCATCATTTCAACCCCCAGGAAAGATAATGGAATAATAAAGGCTCATCAGAGGGCTGGTGTACTCCTGCATACCAGGGACATCCAGGTCTGGAGCGAAAAACGTGATAATTTGTTGACTATGCTCCCCAACTCCTGTAGCCACCTCGACTATGAACCTACGACCATTGATGATGAACGGAAGAACTATGCGGTTAATATTGATGCCCCAGGTGACGAAGAAGGTTATGAGGATCTCAGCATTGCCGAGATGGCGGATAAGGAACGGTGGATAGATTCTGAGGGCGAAGCCAAATTTTACGCTATCCCAGGCTTCACTGGATACAGGCGTAGAGTCTTGTCCATTTTGATTAGATGCAGGGAGGGGTCACTAAGGAGCTTTGGGTGAGTGAAGATACTCTTAACCCAGCAAAATGGTGCTATAGCTACAGGAAGTACTGACATCAGACATGATAGCTGGTATCGAAAAGACTGCATCCCTCCCGAAGTCATGGGACGAGATGGATATCTACCGACAAGGCAGAAGTTTATTGAGTCGCTTCATATAGATGTTGCTTCATTTTGTACACTTCAGGCACATGAACCCCAGTTGTTCACCCGTCTGAAAAGCCTAACATGGAATGATCTAGGGCCTGTCAATAACCCATGTGATAAGGAACTAAAGATGCTGCGGCGCTGCTTAGAGGCCAACAGCCACCAGCTAGTTCATCTTGGACTAGAAGTTTCGCACTGGGAGTACATATACTATGATCCTAATAATGATTATGCAACTATTTCAGGGGAGATTGTAAAGGCAGGTCCGGACGGCAAAAGATTCCAGTTCCCGGTTCTACAGCATCTCTCTCTGGAAGGATTCAATTTCGGCCATGACGTTGACTTGCTGGGGAGCCTGGATCCTGAGGTGCTAAATACCCTAACTATCAGAGTCTGTCCTTCCTGGCCGAGATTTCTAGACCAAATAAACGCTGCGAGACCCTCGTTTCACTTGCGGACTGTGGAGATACAATCGTGGACGGACTGGGGGGACCAAAGTACAGAGAGCATGGACCTTGTACGATTTCTCGACGGATGTGAGCCCCTCGAGAATTTTTATGTGTCTATGAGGGAATCGGCGGTTACCCTGGAGGTCTGGCAGTCACTCCTTAGACACCGACCCACTCTCAAATCGTTTACCTACTACTCTACCATGGGTGAACCGAGTAACATTATGGACACAAATCCGTATGGTCTGGCCAATCTTCTATACGAAGAACCCTACTACCGCGGGGCGGGCCCCGAGTGGAATCCTCTTGGGAAACTGGACCTGGAGTTGCTTGGAATTAACTACAACGCCGAATACTTGGTTTGTCCAGCCTGAAAGCTATGTCAAGATGATTAAGAAGTAAGCTAATGTGAAAGTCGACATCGTAGATGCCAGTATTGTCGCCGCTCACGACTATGGCCCGCCTTGAAGTCTTGATCATACGATGCAGTTGGTTCGTCCGACATTATTTTCAGTGCCCAGAAGACCCAGAAACACCATCGGTCGTCGATTGTCCTGGGCTTAATAATGAACCAGAAGAAAATGAAATGACCTTTGACGCATTTGCTCAATGGGCGTTTGGGCCCGACGGATTTCGATCACTGCAACTGATTGCACTCGGCGACTTTTCGAGTAGCCACTTTTCCAGTGGCCAGAGTGAAGCAAAATATGAAAAGCTGTTGATCTGCCCCAAGACTGAGCCGGAGTCTGAGCCTCCATTTCCTGGCAAGAACCATCGGGTCGTCACTAGGCATGATCGGATCCAACAGGACCTACTCCGCAAGCACGCTCATGCGCTGCAAGCCTGCCCTTCCTTCAATATGCACGATATATAGACTTCAACACGTCTTTTAACTATTAGTCAAGTAACCATACTCGTCCAGAGTCTCATTTTGACATGTTGACTTTCGGCTCGACGGCTCTTTTTGCGGGCTAACGTTTAGCCGACCGGACAAACACTCCTAATGCAGCAGAGTGTTTTTTTCAAGTTTGCCGCTGGGATCAAGAAGCTTTTTGAGCAGGAAAAAGAATATACTAGATGAAACCGATAGAAGTAGAAGAATAAGACGAATTGAAGAGTAGAAGAGACAGAAAGGCGTGCTGTGGTAGCAGAAGAGAGAAGGAGAGGGAAGACGGCCAGGGTGGGTATGTCAACTAGGGGAAGAAAAGACAGCCATGTCCACGAACCACCCGAACGTCTTGCTCGACGGGACATCTCGGGGAACTCTTTGCAGGGAGGAAAGGAAGAAGAAGGAAGCTGTCCGACATCCATGTTTTGCTAGTCTGTCGCGGGCGGTTGTTCTCCGATAAGCCAGACGGAAGACCCAAGCAGCCCCTGGTGTGTCACTCGTTACTATGTATGTAAGAGAGGAAGAGAGTAATAAAAGTCTCCCAGGGTAAGTTTCTGTTGCGTCAGTCGGGAGAGCAAGAAAAAAGACAAGACGGGGTGGAGGCCGCGTTATTTATTAACTTGCCCCTCGCCCACCCACTCTCTCTCGCTCTCCCCCCCGTCCTGCTCTCTTCATCCCTTCACCATCTCAGCTACTTCTTCTTCTTCTTCTTCTTCTGCTTCATCCGCTACAAGTCATTTCTAGGTAAGATGCTCTGTAGAGCCTGTTTATGAGATAGATGTTTGTTTGTGTTGATGTTGGTTGATATATAGTAACTGACCTACCCCGCCTATACAGAAACATCAGCCATCATGGTCGTCAAGGTACACACAGATAGACATCGCCAGCCCAGCAGTTCGTCCGGTTAACAAGGAATGTCGCAGGTCGGAATCAACGGCTTCGGTCGTATTGGCAGAATTGTCTTCCGCAATGCGTGAGTTGAGTCTGGATGGATGGTTTCTTTCCTTCCCTTGTTCTGACCAGATATCTACTACAGCTATGAGAACCCAGATATCGAGGTCGTCGCTGTCAACGACCCCTTCATCGAGACCAAATATGCCGTATGTCAATTCTCTGATTCCTTTCGGGTTCAACTGCTAACAGGGAAACCCAGGAATACATGTTGAAATATGACTCTCAACACGGCCAATTCAAGGATGAGATCAAGCACGACGACACGGGCCTCATCGTCGGTGGCAAGCACGTCAGATTCTACGCTGAGCGTGACCCAGCCAACATCAAGTGGTCCGAGACTGGTGCCGAGTACATCGTCGAGTCCACCGGTGTTTTCACCACCACCGAGAAGGCCAGCGCTCACTTGAAGGGAGGTGCCAAGAAGGTCATCATCTCTGCTCCCTCTGCTGACGCCCCCATGTTCGTCATGGGAGTCAACGAGGAGAACTACAAGCCCGAGATGCAGGTCCTCTCCAACGCCTCTTGCACTACCAACTGCCTTGCTCCCCTCGCCAAGGTCGTCCACAAGAACTGGGGTCTCAAGGAAGGTTTGATGACCACCATCCACTCCTACACTGCCACCCAGAAGACCGTCGACGGTCCCTCCGGCAAGGACTGGCGTGGTGGCCGTACCGCTGCTCAGAACATCATCCCCAGCAGCACCGGTGCCGCCAAGGCCGTCGGAAAGGTCATCCCAGAGCTCAATGGAAAGCTCACTGGAATGTCCATGCGTGTTCCCACCTCCAACGTCTCCGTTGTCGACTTGACCTGCCGCACCGAGAAGCCAGTCACCTATGACGAGATCAAGAAGGTCATGAAGGCCGCTTCCGAGAACGAGCTCAAGGGTATGTCTTCTGCAGGTTTTCTTTCTTGGCCCAATGGCATGTAGAGTTCAATTAACCGCAGTATAGGCATTCTCGGATACTCTGAGGACGCCATTGTCTCCACTGACATGAACGGCAACCCCAACTCCTCCATCTTCGACGCTGGAGCTGGTATCGCTCTCAACGAGAACTTCATCAAGCTCGTCTCCTGGTATGACAACGAGTGGGGTTATTCCCGCCGTGTCGTTGACCTCATCTGTAAGCCACCATAATCATTTAACTCCATTGGATTCCTCATACTGGTTCCGGCTGACCGTTTGCCTTTCACAGCCTACATCTCCAAGGTCGATGCTGGCAGCAAATAGCAATTAACAGGAAGTTCGGAGCAACGGAGCATGCTCTAGATCGAGCGTCAACTTCCTTTCCTCTCTTAGCCCATCCCGTCGCCCCCCCGCTGTCGACCAGTTGAAGTGGGTACATCCCCGGAAAAGTAAATAAAAAAAGAAGAATGTAACATCTCTTTCCTTGCCTGGCTCGGGCTCATACTCATATTAAAGAATTAAATATGAATATCAAATATCACTGAATCAAATAAAGTCAACCATTTTGAATTGTCTTATGTGAACTCACTTGTAGTCTTGAAGCTGTCTCGAAGCTGTTTCGGCACAGACAGCGAGATAATGAAACCTCACGCCCTTTGCTTTAGCTATATGCAACAATCTCCCTTCCAACAACCAACCTTAGACCCCTTTAATTTCATCAAATTATTTATCCTTTTCTTCTTCTGCTTTTCTCAGAGATGATCACGTGCCGTCTATCACTAAACATCACGTGAGTCTGTCATCTTTCTTAAGCAAAAAAGTTACCCTTCAAAGCTTCAATAATTGCTTGAATCTCTCATCTTCCTCCAGCAGGGTGTGCATTATACCCGCGTCTACACCCTGGAGTTGGCAGCTTAGATTGCCAGTCTATCATATAGATCACCATCTATGTGCCTCTTCCTCATAGTGACTTGTGTCTTTTGACCCCCATCTATACCTATACTTCCCTGTCGCATTGTTGTGTTGATGCTCAAAGGAGCTCCCTTTGCTGAGACCACCGGCTGTTTTGTTTACTGAATTGTCAATTCCCACTTTTCCTTATTCATCAGTGATAATTCATATGTCAATTGATGGGGGGTTTATGTATTTGACTGTATTTCAAGTTTGTTGCTTGCTTGTTTTCTTTTCGCCATTCCTTCTGGAGCCAGCATTGTTGGAAAAGTCATCCCACTGCCACCCACCCTTTCTAAGATAGCCGTTCTTCACTTCTGACTTCTCCAGTGGATAAGGAGAGGAATTGGACATTTCGAGACACTACCTTGATGATACCTGCTTGTACTATGACCATTGTGCTCTGACATCGACCCTCTCGTACCTTTTACAGCACACATACCAAAAACGGCCCAAGACCATGGACGGGGACGAAGACGTGGTCATGGGCGAAGCCCGCGCACCACTCCCCACAGGACACACCACCATCCCCATCGGAGGCGGTCGTCCTTCTCCCCCATCCGCGGAGGACAAATCCCTCACACCAGAAGCGCAGAACGGCACGAAAGAAACCCAGTCTCTCCTAGCAACCTTTCATCAAAAGGTACATAGCCCCGCAAAGCTGGTCAAGGAAATTGAAGACCATCAGGCTGGTATCTCTACGCCTGGCAACGATCCTACTACCGGCACCCCTCGTCCGACAGGACATATCAAGCCGGAACCTGACAGTGCCGTAGATGAAGACGCTGAAGACTCGGATTGGTCCGCTGATCACCATGAGGGGCGCAGCAGGGCGTTGCATCGTGCTCAGCTTCCAACGGGATATTGCTATGATAATCGGATGCGGTATCATTGTGAAGTGAAGCCGACGTTGGATGTGCATCCTGAAGATCCCAGGCGCGTGTATTATATCTATCGCGAGCTGGGAAGGGCAGGTCTGATTGCTGATGAGGGCGAGTTTCAGGGGTCGTTGGTACCTCAGCCGTTGAAGAGGATTGAGGCAAGGGATGCAACGGAAGCAGAAATCACCTTGGTGCATACCAAGGAACATTACGAATTTGTCAAAAACACAAAGGGTTTGTAAATCACCTAATTTATCCATATCGTTCTTTTGTTATATATTATCTATGCTAATGGGATGGAGTAGACATGTCGGAAGATGAGCTGCTTGAGCTTGAACAAACCCGTGACTCGATCTACTTCAATTCGCTAACTTTCACATCTGCACTCCTATCGTGCGGTGGTGCCATCGAGACATGTAAAGCCGTTGCAGAAGAGAAAGTCAAGAACGCCATTGCCGTCATCCGTCCTCCAGGCCATCATGCAGAGAGTAATAAGACGATGGGATTCTGTCTGTTTAACAATGTCTCTGTGGCTGCGAGGGCGTGTCAGAAGATCCTTGGCGACAAGTGTCGTAAGATTATGATACTGGACTGGTAAGTTGAGATATTTCTCGTAGCAGGTCTTTGGACGGAACTAGAGCTGACTGGACTTATAATAGGGATGTTCATCATGGTGAGTGTATATATGGTGTAGGCATTAGCACGCAAATGCACGTGTACTAACCTATTGAAGGCAACGGGGTTCAAAGGATGTTCTATAATGATCCAAACGTTTTATATATTTCCATTCACGTCTATCGAGACGGCAGCTTCTACCCCGGAGGCGATGAAGGCAACTGGGATTATTGCGGTGAAGGACTAGGCCTCGGGAAGTGCGTCTTAAGATTTTTTCTTTGCTCACGTTGACAGCCGTTATCGTACTAACGCATTTGCTAAGAAACGTCAATATCCCCTGGCCGACCCAGGGAATGGGAGACGGAGACTATCTCTACGCCTTCCAAGAAGTTGTCATGCCAATTGGGTATGAATTCGATCCCGACCTGGTCATAAGTAAGTCTTATACTGCATTAATTCTCCGCCATGCATACTCCACCACGAATTGTTTAAGATTAACAAAATGATAGTCTCTGCCGGATTCGACGCTGCTGCCGGGGACGAGCTAGGAGGATGTTTCGTTACTCCACCCTGCTACTCACACATGACGCGCATGCTGATGAACCTTGCCAACGGGAAAGTTGCCGTATGCCTTGAAGGAGGCTATAATTTCCGATCAATCTCTAAATCGGCGCTTGCAGTTACGAGGACTTTGATGGGGGAGCCGCCAGACCGCCTTATTGCCCCATCTGCTTCCCGCCCGGCAGTTGAGACAGTGCGGGAAGTTGCTATGATGCACGCGCGGTACTGGAAATGCATGTATCCGAAGGGTGTGTCTCTTTCCATGCCCCAATTGGCCTATTGTTGATACTTACTTTATATTTTCAGGCCCGTCGTCGAATTTTGCAGGAAACCGTGTCCACGGTAAGCAGCATGAGATAAAAGAGGGGAAATATGGAGATAGATGCATTAATCCACTTTGCCTAGATATCATCCGCCAATATCAAGCGAAGCAGCTCTACGACGATCATAAACTCACTAGCCTGTACATCTACCGAGACGCAATCTCCAAATCGTTCGAGAACCAAGTGCTTGCGAGGTGAGGAAGCCTGGATCCCCGCCACTGACTTTGAATAAGCGATCTGACATGGAGTGTGGTTACACAGCAACAACTACGACAAAGTTGATACTCTGCTTGTCATATTCCACGACCCGTAAGTCTTTGCCCTACATTGACCCCCTTCTCTCAGGTCCGACCATATGACACCCCCTTTGTTGAGCCTGTCAACCATGTCTGCCGTACCCGCAATTTTAACGTGTGTGCAACTCTTAACAGGCCCGAGCTGATGGGTATTCCACACCCAGTGACAAATGTGCTGGAGGCTCATAACACTTGGCTGGTATGACATCCCCCTCTGGGCCGCTGAGCCCGCAGCAAACCTGAGAAAAGAGATGAAAAAAAATAGAAGAAAGAGAAGGGAAAAAAGTGTAATCGAATAGCTAACCGGAAACAAGGCTGATAATGTCAAGGATTATATTTCATGGGCGGTTGAACATAACGTGGGAGTTATAGATGTCAATATCCCGAAGCACATATCAGAAGCCGACGTAAGTTAAAGTTATTATTATTGGCGGCGCTCAACTGACATCCATCGGGCAGCAGAACTCCAAGAGCTATGAGCGGGAAAGCCCGAACAGGGCCTTGTACTCGGAACAACTTGCGGAGTACCTGTGGGAGAACTACATCGAGTACGTCCATAATCCGTTTATCGACTGGTTCTCGGCTAGGATTTACGTGGAAACTAACAGTTGATAGGGTCAATGACACCAGCCGCATCTTCTTCATGGGTGTCGGCGATGCCTTCTTAGGCCTGGCTAACCTACTCATAAACAAAGGTACAAAACTCTTCCGTCTTGTCTCATGTTTAAAAAGTAAACCTTCCTAACCCCATGTTTTCTGCATTGCTATAGAGAGGGTGCACACCATGGTAAGCGGCGTGATCTGTTTTGTCGCGGAAAACCCCGTGCGTGCCGTGGCAAGCACCACGATCACCTGGCTCTCCAAATGGTACAAAGAGGTAAGTGCCAGCAAGCCCACGCATCCGGCTACATGTAAAGAAAGGAAAGAAAAAACACTGATAAGGAGGGGAGAAACAGAACTCTATCGTCTTCGTCTCTCACCGACACATGGTGTGGGAAGGCCAGGAGTCGAACAAGAAACAGTTCAAGCGATATGGACGGCTGGTCAAGTCGACGGAAGCGCACACCTTGAACGAGATGCTCGTCAACCACAAAGAGGACGTCTTCAAGTGGATAGAGGAGAGGGTCGAGGCCGAGGCGTCAGAGAGCAGTTCTTGAACGTTCGCCATAAATAACTTCGCACATTTTAACGGGTGGATGAAAGTCTGGACGCCTCTTGCCATGGAAGTATCATCCTGTGCTCTGTGCAGTGGGACGTGAGAAGCCAACCTATCGCTGTCAATAACTACTTACTCAGTAATAAAAGATGCAATCCGTGCCCTTGGCCGTTCATCCAATGAAACCATCCATCGAGGCTGTGGATCGTAATATCATGGAGTAACGACTAATGCATGTATGCTAAGCGGCTGGTTCTACTCCGTGTGTACATCACAAGAGGGAAAAAAAAGACTATAACGTCCAAAAGTCCGAAACCAACTGCTTAAATCTCCATCCTCAGGCGTGACATGAAAAAAAGAAGAAAAAAGATGGAGATGGGAAATTAAACTGTAAGTCACACGGCCGGGCCCGTTTCTGGGTCCCCAGAGGAGAATTTTTTTTCCCTTTTTCCCTTTTCTTCTCTGCTCTTCTCAGCTGTTCGGATGTAACCCACACATGAAGACCAACCAAGACAGGAGGAAGAAGAGGATGAGGAGACCCCAAGTTAAGCATCCTGACCGTCGTTAGCGATATGTTAACTGACTTAGGGCTTCAGCCTGAGCAGGCCACAAAAGCTTGTCTGGTTCCTACCAACCCGTCGCTCGTACTCCGTGTACTGTGTACGCTTCCGCTATTCATTGGGATGAAAGACAAGTTTGATGAGATGCAGGGTTGGCAAGTAACATCGAGTGGAGAATGAAATCTCGTCTTCTGATACGGAGACTCGCCACATGGTCGACCTGTTGATCTCCAAGAGTCGAGTTCAACCACGCGAGCGTCCCATGGATGTATGGAGAAGACTTCCTTCGGCGTTCCCTCCTGATGTCTGGTCGACGGGGAAAACCGAGCCATGGGCTTCGTCCACCTTCTTCACTCTCAGTGGTAGCCCAGGGTGACATCGTCCCATCCTTCTCTCTTCCTTTTTTTTTTGCCCCTGGTTGCTTTTTTTTTCTTGGTCGAGTTAGACTGGCTGGTTGGGGCTCGAAGGATGGAGACGCTGACGGTGATTGGAGCAAGCTTAGCTTCAAGGGACAGGGAAGACTTCGGTGAGTTTGGGCAGAGTATGGAACTTGCATTTCCCCAGGTCGAACGCTCTTTTGACCTTTTATGATGTTGGTGTTGTGTGGTTGATGTGGTTGATACTGGACTTTGGTGCTGCTGATACTACACTGATACTGTTGACTGTTGATATATATATATATATGGCTGACGAGAAGGTAGATATACAAATACTCATCGAGACCATGTTATGGGCCGTAAAATAAATCCATGATTTACCAGGGATCAGGCTGGGGTCGCCGAAAGGGAAACATCGCCATGCAGTATCGTTGAGTAGCACCCAAGGGAGGGACCGAGCTAAGTCTTATTATTATTATATGGATAAGAGCACAAATATATATATTATATACTCCGTATATGTGTGTATATATATATTCAAGGGCCTCCCGTCTTTTCTCTCCCCTTGTCTTCCCTCTTCTGTTGCACCAGAAAAAAAGCAAAGAGAGAACTGATAAAGAGCTCTTCCTCTCGGGCTTCTCTTCCTCTGGCTTCTTCCTCTCAAAACAATTTCTATCACCAGAAACAAGCAGTCGAGATAGACAGACATGGCGGGCACAACAGATGTCTCGCGCGTCGAGGCGCCGGTGACGATGAAGGCGTACTTCATGTGCGCCTTCGCTGCCTTTGGAGGTATCTTCTTTGGCTTCGACTCTGGCTACATCAACGGCGTCATGGGCATGGAGTACTTCATCACTCTCTTCACCGGCCTCAAGAAGTCGGACTTCCCGCCTCCAAACGAAGACAAGTTTACCCTGCCGTCGTGGCAGAAGTCTCTGATCACCTCCATCCTCTCTGCTGGTACCTTTTTCGGATCTATCGCCGCTGGTGACTTGGCGGACTTCATCGGCCGTCGAACCACTATCATCATTGGCTGCGGTATCTTCATCGTCGGTGTCATCCTGCAGACGGCCTCCGCGGGACTCAACCTGCTCGTGGCCGGCCGTCTGATCGCAGGTATAGGCGTGGGTTTCGTCTCAGCCATCATCGTCCTGTACATGTCTGAGATTGCGCCCAGAAAGGTGCGAGGCGCCATCGTCTCGGGATACCAATTCTGCATCACCGTCGGCCTGCTGCTGGCTTCCTGTGTCGACTACGGCACCCAGTCCCGCCAGGACTCGGGCTCGTACCGTATCCCGATTGCTCTGCAGATGCTCTGGGCTCTCATCCTGGGCGGTGGACTCTTCCTGCTCCCCGAATCTCCTCGCTACTTCGTCAAGAAGGGCAAGATGGAGGATGCGCAGACCGTGCTGGCCCGGCTCAGAGGCCAGGACAGAGACTCTGACTATATCCGTGAGGAGCTGGCTGAAATCATTGCCAACAACGAGTACGAGATGCAGGCCGTCCCCAACGGATACTGGGCTTCCTGGTTCCATTGCTTCAGCGGCAGCCTCTTCAACCCGGCCAGCAACGTCCGTCGTATCATTCTCGGAACCTCCCTGCAGATGTTCCAGCAGTTCACCGGTATCAACTTCATCTTCTACTTTGGCACCACCTTCTTCCAGGACCTGGGAACCATCGACAATCCCTTCCTCATCGGCCTGATCACCACCTTGGTCAACGTCTGCTCTACCCCGATCTCCTTCTGGACGATTGAGAAGTTCGGTCGTCGTGCGCTGCTCATCTGGGGTGCCGTCGGCATGTTCACATGTGAATTCATCGTTGCCATCGTTGGTGTCACGGACGGCGAAAACAGGAAGGCTGTCCAGGCCATGATCGCGCTTATCTGCATCTACATCTTCTTCTTCGCCTCCACCTGGGGTCCAGGCGCATGGGTCGTCATCGGAGAGATCTATCCCCTGCCCATCCGATCCAGAGGCGTCGGTCTCTCTACCGCCTCCAACTGGCTCTGGAACTGCGTATGTCCCATCCCCCATCCCTACCGCTTTATACACATGCTAACGAAACTAGATCATCGCCGTCATCACCCCCTTCCTCGTAGGAACCGATAAGGCCAACCTGGGCGCCAAAGTGTTCTTCATCTGGGGCTCGCTCTGCGTAGGCTGCTTCATATTCGCCTTCTTCCTCATCCCTGAGACAAAGGGCCTCACCCTTGAACAAGTCGACAAGATGATGGAAGAGACCACTCCCATCAAATCCGCTAAGTGGAAACCTCACAGCACCTTCGCCGCTGAGATGGGCCATATCTCTGCCGCCCCCTCAGACGAGAAGAGCAGTGCCTTGGCCGATTCCGGTGCCGTCGACGCTTCAGGCGCCGTCTAGAACTGGTTGTTTCGCCTTGCTTCTCTACTATCTAAATAATCTACGCATGCATGTCCCACGGCATATAATGTCTGCTTTAATTATTCCCCATCTAGTTAGTTCGTTTATGTGAATTCTAACGATTTCAACGTCTGATGTCTGGCTGGAGTGGATGTCTTGCTCGTAATCGGCTGTATAGCTAAGATGGAATATACGAAATCTTAATTTAACCCTTTCTCTCGCTGCCAGCTTGAGGCCATGAATGCGATAGCTTCTACACATATATCAACTACCATTGGATAGAGGGTCGGTATCGACTTGGAGGTGATAACCAAAAGCGTACATCCTCAATATGATTCAGTCACTGCTGTCATAACCACCAACACCATAAGCAGCAAATGAAATAACGGTGCAAGGCAGTGAGATGTAGTCCAAGTCCTTGCATAGGGCGAACGTCGGAGTATTTGAATCTAAACTGGTTGTTGATGGTACTTTGGTGGAATTATATGCAAGTATCGTTATGTACAAGTACCCCCTCGCGCATCTTTTATCGAGTGGAGATTCTTACCGAAGGCCATCAAAAGGTTTTTCAACATAGTATGCATGGCAAAGGATTAATCTACCGTCTCTTTAATCTTTCAAAGGCGACAGATGGATATCTTCCAGCATCTTGGAATCAGTCTCGTTTCTCGGTTGAATGGAAGGCATCGATGCATGTTGGCCACAAACCGACAAGCCCAACTGTGTATAACTAACTCATGGGACATCGGACAAGAAATGGCCCAGACAATCACCAGAACATCTACAAGTCCATCCATCTATCCATGCATGCATTGCAGCATCTCTCCAGATCTACGGAGTTCACCGTGTCGTTACGAGACACTCTCTCCACTGGAATCCACCCCTAGTGGCATCCCGGGGCCCCCCAAGAAGCACCTCTTCCCCAGAAATAGAAATCCGGGGCTAAACAGACGAGAAACATTGATCCCAAGCCTTCACTCCCCCCCTCGTTTCAAACGGGCAACTTCCATGTCTCCAGCCGCCTTTTTTTCGCGGCTGGAAGGCTTCTTTAACATCCAAGCCGAGGCAGCTCATCAAGTTATCAAGGTAGCTTCGGCTATTCCTTTTTGATAATCGAGTATCCCAGTCCGAATCCCCCGGTTTTCAAGCTTTATTGAGTTGCAAGGCCAACCTGGATTATCATGCCAGGCGCTATAGGCAGTCTAGTTCCGTCTAGCATCGCCTCCCAAAAGAGCGCGGACCGGGCTCATTGGCTCGATTTCTCCAGTTATTCCATGTTCTTGCAGGTCAAGAACGGAGTCTCTGGGTATTTCTACTATGTAGTGTGCGGGGAAATGGTTGCCCTTGTCTAGAACGGGGGTGATTCTGCCCTGTTTAACATGGAGTCGCGCTTCGGATATGGAGTCATCCCCTATATATAAGGGGAGATACTTGCAGATACATATTTAACCAGCTCGCCGATCCCTTGCTGGATTCTTCTCTTACTTTTTATTTATATTAATTGCTTTATTAGTTACGCTTGCAGATAACTATTCCCTACAAAAGTCTGCGACTGTTGTTCATATTCCTTGGGACAGACTTGTGGCCGAAGAAATGGGGATTGATGAGGAAAAGATATCGCCGGTTGGTGCTGACCATGTTGATGATGTCTCGAAGAACGTTCTCAGTCCCTCGGATGTGGATGAAGATGAAGAGTTTTCCCGTCAGGAGCAGCGCAAGATTATCCACCGTATTGATGCTCGGTTGGTGGTGATATGTGGTGTGGGATATTTCATCAGTTTGATGGATAGGACAAACACCTCCGTAGCTGCCATTACTGGGTAAGGTCCCTTGACAAATCTCTGATATGCCCGTCCACACAAAAATTGACTGTTTGATACTATAGTATGACCAAAGATTTAGGCCTCAAAGTAGGATTCAGATATGTTCGTCTACACCCATCGGAGAAGCTGGATCCAGATCCTAATACGACGTTGAATAGTCCATTATTGTCCTGGTGTTCTTCATTACATACATTGTTGCGCAGCCGGTAGCAACTGTAATCATCAGAAAAGCGGGCCCAAGATCCTTTATATCCGTGATTGTTTTGACATGGGGTGCCATTTTGATAGTATGTACCTTCATTGTCTCCTGTTTCCGAAAACATCTATTAACGAGTTCTTTCCGGGCAGGGGTTTGGCTTTGTTAAGAATTGGCAGCAGATGGCTGGTCTTCGTGCACTACTTGGAATCCTTGAAGCCGGGTTCTTCCCAGGAACAGTATATCTGCTGTCCACTTGGTATTGTCGACGTGAGTTCTACCCTAAGCAGATACTGCTTAAAAGTGTGTCTGACCAATCAAATATAGATGAGGTCCAAAAACGGTATTCCGTCTTTTATATCATTGGCGCCGTTGCCGGCTCACTTTCTGGTATCCTGGCATTTGGTATTAGCCAGATGGAAGGCGTTCAGGGTATCCGTGGCTGGAGGTGGATCTTCATCATAGAAGGAGTGGTAAGTGCCTTTAAACACACCATTTAGATATACTCCTCTAACTGAACCCTCCAGGTCTCTATTGTTGTTTCTATCCTCAGCTATATCTTCCTGATCGATTTCCCAGACCGTGCTTCAGGAGCTTGGGGTTTCCTGAACGAAAAGGAGCTCGCTTTCGTCATTCGACGGGTCAATCGAGATCGTGGTGACGTGCATGTCGAACCATTCAGCCTGGGGAGATTTCTCCGTCCAGCACTAGACTTCAAGATCTGGGGCTTCGCATTGCTCTTCTTGTATGTGTGTTCCTTTACCTTGGCTTGTTTGTTTACTTCTTCATTCTGATCCACTTGCTCTGCTAGTTGCACTACGACAGTCACATACGCCATAGCGTATTTCCTACCTATCATCCTTACCGATGGGATCGGCTTTAGCGTGGGCGAGTCACTATGCCTGGGTGCACCGCCATATGCCTTTGCTGGAATCGTAATGTACGCCTCCGCCTGGGTCGCGGATAAATACCGCACCCGCGCACCAGTCATCGCCGTCAACGCCCTCATCACCTTGATTGGCTTGCCAATGATGGGATTCGGAAAGGGCAGCGCACTCCGCTATGCGGGAGTCTTCTTCTCCACAGCGGGAGCCAATGCAAATATCCCCTCTGTCATGGCCTACCAAGCTAATAATATCCGTGGCCAGTGGACTAGAGCGTTTGCCAGCGCAAGCTTGGTTGGGCTCGGAGGTATCGGTGGCATTGCTGGCAGTCTTGTATTCAGATCTCAGGATGCACCAGAGTACATTCCTGGTATCTGGGCTGCAATCACGTACGTCACGTTTTCTCTCCTTACATTACCGCTATTTACTAACGGTGTTAAAACAACAGATCTCAGCTCATCCTTCTTATCACTGCGGCGGCGCTGAGCTGGTATTTCTGGAGGTCTAACCGAAAGGCGGATCGGGGAGAGCTGGTAATCGAGGAGTCTCCGTCTTTCCGATATACCATTTAGTTAGAGATATACACGGCCAGTTTACGAACCTTTCTAGCATTGTTTATGAGGGATAATGATTTGCTTCTTATTTTATATATGATCCACTCTGTAATGCGGTCAATGGCTTTAACGAGAAGATACTCTACGGTTATTCAGGATATCGTCATCGGAATGGGGTGCAACATATAAACAACCCATGGGATTTTGCCTCCAAAGGCCCGCTTCTATGGTGTAGTGGTAGCACTTTGGATTTTGATTCCAACAACGCCAGTTCGATCCTGGCTAGGAGCTGTGATTTTTTTTTTTATTTTTTACACAGTCTAATAATAACATACATAGTGTATATACATCACTAGTGTTCAATTAGCAAGACCTGTGTATGTTCATTTTTTCTCTCTGAATAATTTTATTTTGAGTGGCCTATCAAGATATAGGTAGATAGATATTTAGTGAGAACAGCTGGTAAGGCAGTTCAAGTGCAAACGCATACTTTGGCCCGCCGCAAGATGCTACTACTACGGTAACTGGTCTGAAGGGGTGCTCTGAGTATTAAGTACTAGGACATCACTTCCTAAGCCATCCCAAGGGGCAGAGGCTGTCAAGGCTGGCGAGTCATGAAAAGCCACCAGGCAATAGTAGATGTCAGCAAGTAAACTAGCTAGCGCTTATGCCTTAACCGACTTAGCCGCCGATGCAGAGATCAAAGATGTCTTTTAGCCATGCAGAAGACAGAAAACTGAGTATCTCGTTAAAACTGTTTGAAAGAGATTGCTAAGAGGAATCCTACGCAGGCCTTCAACACGGCATCCCGTCCTGCATGATCCTCCCCAGGCTGCAGCAGGGTTGAACGAGCTAGACATGTATTGCGACCCCAGGCGATCGTCTCTGGGGTGTCTTAACCGTCCCATGTACTATTTTCTAGCTCATACTGTTTGTGTCAAGGAACAAGGGGGGGAACCACTTTATAGGGCTTTGTTACTAGTTTGTTAAAGCAAAAACGAAAAAAGGAACACAGTGTCACCATCCGGGGGGGGGCCTCTTTTTGCCTTTTGCCGCGGTTCAACTTTCTTCGTTTCCCTTTTTTTTTTTCTTTATTATTATTATGCCCTTTGGATCCAGCAGTGCGGTATACATAGTAAGTCGTGGTGTTAGCAGGCTCCGGTAGAAGGACATCCTTAACTCACTGTTGTTGGCGTCTAGCAGTCATTCTGACGACTCTTGAGCTGGCTTTCCCCCTGTATGCCTCCAAGGTTCCTCACGAGCAGGCTTCACCACGCAACTTCACGTCGGACTCTCTCCTCTGCCTGTTTTCGACCCTCCAGTTGGCCGGCTATTTCACTTTCGCCATCCCGGGCCCCTCTCTGTCGGCCGTCTGCTCTTCTTCCTCGTTCATCGTTGACGGTCTGGCAGCAGCAGCAGCAGCAGCAGCCTGGAGGAGTGTTGAGAGTCACGTATAGCACTGCGTCCACACAGTCGTCTTGTTTAGGAACCATGGCGCAGGTCGAGCGTTTGGCTGATAGCCTGGAGAAGCCGTCGGTTGATAACCGCACGTATCGTGTTATCAGGTTGCCAAACAAGCTGGAGGCTCTCCTGGTCCACGATCCAGATACCGATAAGGCCAGTGCCTCTGTCAACGTCAACGTGGGGAACTTCTCTGACGACAGTGACATGCCTGGTATGGCTCATGCGGTAGAGCATCTGCTCTTCATGGGCACTGAAAAGGTGCGTGTTGTCCTGGTTAATTACGTTCTATCACAAGTTGCTAATGAAGCTGTTTTCCAGTACCCCAAGGAGAATGACTATAACCAGTATCTTGCTGCACACTCAGGCCATTCTAATGCATACACGGCTGCAACAGAGACAAACTACTTCTTTGAGGTTGCTGCTACCTCCCATCCACGGTCCAAGGCCCCGTCTGCCGTTCCGTCCGCCACACCGTCCCAGGCTCCAACGCCAGGAGGGACGTTGACCGATAGGATGTCCCACCTCGCGGTTGAAGGGGCTGCAAACAGCGCCAGCTCGTCTACAAGTGACCTCACGCCTCCATTGTACGGTGCTCTTGACCGATTCGCCCAATTTTTTATTGCTCCCCTCTTCCTTCCCTCCACTCTCGATCGTGAGCTTCAGGCTGTCGATTCAGAAAACAAGAAGAACCTACAGAGTGATCCATGGCGTATGCTACAGCTAAACAAGTCTCTCTCTAACCCAAAACACCCTTACCACCACTTCTCAACTGGAAATCTAAAGACACTGCGTGATGATCCCCAAGAGCGTGGGCTGGATGTCCGGAGTGAATTCATGAAGTTTCACGAGAAGCACTATTCCGCAAATAGGATGAAGCTCGTTGTCTTGGGCAGAGAGCCATTGGATGAACTAGAAGGGTGGGTTGCAGAGTTGTTTGCTGACGTCAAGAACAAAGATTTGCCACAGAATCGATGGGATGATATCGAGGTTTTTGAGAAGGATAATATGCTGAATATAGTTTTTGCAAAGCCCGTGATGGATAGCAGGACCTTGGACATCTTCTTTCCTTACCCGGATGAGGACCATCTGTACGAGTCCCAGCCTAGCCGGTATATCAGCCACCTGATCGGACACGAAGGTCCTGGCAGTATCCTGGCCTACATCAAGTCCAAGGGATGGGCAACTGAACTCTCGGCTGGCTCGATGCCCATATGCCCCGGATCATCCTTGTTCAATGTATCCATTCGTCTGACGGAGGATGGATTACAACATTACCGGGAGGTCGTCAAGACTGTTTTCCAATACATCTCTCTGATTAAGGAACGAGCTCCCGAACAGTGGATTTTTGATGAGATGAAGAATCTCTCTGAAGTGGATTTCAAGTTCAAGCAAAAGTCCCCAGCCAGTCGATTCACTAGTGCCCTTAGCAGCATCATGCAGAAACCATATCCTCGCGAATGGCTCTTGAGTGGCTCGACCCTGTTGCGAAAATTCGATCCAGAGCTTATTTCAGAGGGGCTCGCTCATCTTAATGCGGACAACTTCAATATTGAGATCGTATCTCAAAATTTCCCTGGCGGCTGGGACAAGCGGGAGAAATGGTACGGCACCGAATACAAGGTGGAAAGGGTTCCAGAGGATTTACTTGCTGAGATTCGCCATTCCCTGGAAACATCTACTGGCAGAATCCCGGAGTTGCACATGCCGCATAAGAACGAATTTGTTCCAACTAGGCTAGACGTTGAAAAGAAGGAAGTGGCCGAACCTGCCAAACGGCCGAGCCTGATTCGAATGGATGAGAAGGTTAGAACCTGGTTCAAGAAAGATGACACTTTCTGGGTCCCCAAGGCTGCGCTGGAGATTACTCTGCGAAGCCCACTGGTGTATGCGACTCCGGGAAATAATGTGATGGCCAAGCTTTACTGTAGCTTGGTCAGAGACGCCCTGACGGAATACTCATATGATGCAGAGTTGGCAGGTTTGGACTATGACCTATCTCCAAGCGTTTTTGGCTTGGAAGTAGCAATCGTGGGGTACAATGACAAGATGGCAGTATTACTTGAAAAAGTCCTTACGATCATGAGGGACCTTGAGATTAAACCTGATCGATTCAGAATCGTCAAGGAGCGTATGACTCGAGGATATAAGAACTCGGAGTACCAGCTCCCGTACTACCAGGTTGGAAGCTTCACAAGGTATTTGACGGCAGAGAAAGCTTGGATAAATGAACAGTTGGCCCCTGAGCTAGAACATATTGAACTTGAGGATGTCGCGTCATTCTACCCTCAGCTGCTTCGCCAAACACATATCGAAGTCCTAGCCCACGGTAACCTGTACAAGGAAGACGCCTTGAAGCTTACTGACCTTATCGAATCTACGCTTAAACCACGAGTCCTGCCCCAGTCCCAGTGGCACGTACGCAGGAATATGATCATTCCTCCTGGAAGCAATTACATCTACGAGGAGACCCTCAAGGATCCCGCTAACATCAACCACTGCATCGAGTACTATCTGTTCGTTGGAACTTTGACAGATCCACTTCTACGTGCCAAATGTTTGCTCTTTGGGCAAATGACAAATGAACCGGCGTTCGACCAACTCCGTACCAAGGAGCAGCTCGGATACGTTGTCTGGAGTGGTGCCCGCTACTCCTCAACCACTCTGGGTTACCGTGTGATCATCCAAAGTGAACGAGACAACCAATACCTCGAGTCTCGCATTGATTCCTTCCTCGAAAACTTCGGAGAAACCCTTCTCTCAATGTCTCAGGACGAATTTGAAGGCCATAGACGAAGCATAATCAACAAGCGATTGGAAAAGCTGAAGAACCTCAGCTCCGAAACCAGTCGGTTCTGGTCTCACATTGGCTCTGAATATTTCGATTTCACACAGCATGAAGTTGACGCTGCGGCCCTAGATGAACTGACCAAGGATGATATCATCGCGTTTTACCGCCAGTACATCGACCCCAACTCCCCCACTCGCGCGAAGCTTTCTGTTCACATGAAGGCACAAGCAAGTGCGAGCCTGGTTGCTTCTGCGGAGCAAAAGGGTGATGTAGTTTCTAAGATCGAGCAGTTCCTTGGTGCGGCCGGAGCAAAAGTTGATACCGACAAGTTCAAGGAGGCATTCAAGGACATAACCATCTCCAGCAATAACTTGGATGGAATCATTTCTACCGTGCGCAACTATCTGACTTCTGTCCTACGACTTGCTGAAGACGAAACCACGAAGCTTTTAGAGCCAGCCAAGGGTGTCTTGCCAACCTTGCTCTCCCAAGCCGGCATAACAACCATCACCAACGGTGACAAAGAACCAGAATCAAAGGAAGAATCTACGAACGGTGCTGTCAATGGAGAAAAGGCTGTCAACCGCAAGCCAACGTACATTACCAACGTCCCTGAATTCAAAGCGCGCCTTAGTGTCAGCGCCGCAACCGTTCCGGTGGTCGACTTGTCAGAATTTGAAGACTTTGATCCGAAACTTTAGGACCGAGAAGTTCAATAGATCTCTTTCTATTATGGATAGAGCTACCTATTTTACCCCCGAAAATAGATTTCGCTTGAATAATCAGTTGATAACTGGTGTATACTTATGAGGGCGTGGCTTTGATTTGGGCATGTTTTTCAACGTGGGGCGCCATGGAGGGTGTGGTATGGATGCTTTATGTTAGACGGGCTCCGTGTTAGAAATCCATTATGTAGAGGTATTTACTCGCATATTTAGACTTGGTTTTTTTCTACCTTTTTTCCTATTCTGGTAGCCCTCAGGGGTTTCTCGGAACATTACGTAATCTATGCAATCGGCATCTGCGGGAAATAGATTATCCGGTGTATTTGTCACATGACTGAAGGAGGCACGACCAAAAGCTCAAGCTTGCAAGCAGCAGAAGAACAACGAATTGGCGCATCATCTAAACATCTACTTGATCCCTACGGTGGTTGATATAAGGTCTTTAGAGCACAGTTATCTGTCGAACTATTAGCCACCATGTCCGCAGTATCCCCGATATCACTGCAGAGTTCACGACCGTAAGTTTTCCGCTATCTCTCAAACCCGCAGTTTTTGAAGAGCCGAATACAATACCCAATCCACGTATGATTTTTTACTATTTTCTGGCATTTGCTGATATTAATCTCGTTTTAGTCCTATCATACCCGAACCCTTCTCTGCAAACCAACCAAAGACTATCAGATTATATCCGCTATCAAATTATACATTTGGCACGAAGGAGACGCAACCCGAGGAAGACCCTTCAGTCCTGGCGCGTCTAAAGCGTTTAGAAGAACATTACGAGCAGTATGGAATGCGCCGAACTTGCGAAGGTGTACTAGTGTGCCATGAACATAATCATCCACATGTCCTCATGCTACAGATCGCAAATGCTTTTTTCAAACTGTAAGCTTTTCTGCTCACTGAAGGGCGGTAGTACGCGTCGAGCTTGGAAACCCTGTAGTTACTAACGGCCATTTACTTTGCAGACCTGGTGATTACCTACAGCATTCAGATGATGAAATCGAAGGATTCAAGTCAAGGTTAAATGAGAGACTTGCCCCTGTTGGATCACAATTCACCGGCGAAGGCGTCAACGAGGATTGGGAAGTTGGCGACACTCTGGCACAATGGTGGCGACCGAACTTCGAAACATTTATGTACCCGTTCCTGCCAGGGCATGTTACCCGGCCCAAAGAGTGCAAGAAGCTATATTTCCTCCAGCTTCCAAAGAAGAGTATGTTTTTATTCCTCTGTCAGCACCAAAGGGATCCTTGTGTGGAAGCCGTCAACGAGAAGTGTGAAGCTAACGTTTAATACAGAAGTTCTCTCAGTTCCAAAGAACATGAAGCTACTAGCAGTCCCTCTCTTCGAGCTATACGACAACACTGCCCGTTATGGACCCCAGCTCTCTGCCATTCCTCACCTATTATCCCGGTATAACTTTGAGTTCGTTGACGAGGATGATAATGTTGTGGCAGTTACGCCTGGCCATCAAGCTGCCAACGGAGTACTTCCACGGAGCAAAGTATTGGCTGGCGGAGAAGACACAACAACCAATGGACAAGACATCGGTATGGATGAATTCGCTCCAGGAGACCAGGAATAATTTTTGTCGTCTGTCCTTTCCGTCTACTTTTTGCTGGTAGGTCTCCAGCCTGGGTCGCGCTTGCGCTTGTTTTATCCCTGTTTTTCTTTTTCTTCCCTTGTTTTAAGACTTATTGTTATGGGATGGTTCAACGGGTAAATCAACAGTCAGTCCGTAAGCTAAAATCACTTCAAGCGTCAATGTCACTTATATCTACTAGCTACCTTTAGGTGTACTTTTTGCACATATAACTGTTAAATATTTAAAGGCAAGTTTGGGCCGAGGCTCGCGGAGTATTTATGTGTGACATTGTAAAACCTGCGATTACATCAACTTTTGAATAATGTGATAACCACACCAACGACTTATCTGCTATAGTCCACTTCTGGCGTCTCCAGATCAATACGATATCTACAAGGCCTAGGCGTACAACATGCTTCTCATAGGCTTAACCGGCTCGATAGCCACTGGCAAATCTACAGTCTCATCCCTCCTCTCCTCTCCTCCTTATAACCTCCCCATAATCGACGCAGATGTACTGGCTCGCAAAGTTGTTGAACCAGGTACCGCTGGATACCGCGCTATAGTGGACTACTTTGGACCTACAACCCCCGATTTATTACTTCCAGAGGAGAAACCGGGTAAAGGAAGGCCTTTGAACAGACCAGTCCTTGGTAGACGGGTATTTGGCGACTCTCCGGAGCGAAGGAAAGATCGATCAGTGCTCAATGGAATCGTGCATCCTGCTGTGAGGTGGGAGATGTATCGTGCCTTGCTCTGGTACTATATACATGGACACTGGGCAGTAGTTTTGGATGTGCCTTTACTCTTTGAGAGTGGTTTGGATGCTATATGTGGAACCGTTATCGTTGTTGGAGTGAAAGACCCGGTGGTCCAAATGCAGAGACTACGTGCTAGGGATCCGCATCTCACTGCTGAAGATGCGGAGAATCGGGTGAAGAGCCAAGGAGATGTACATGGGAAGGTCAAAAGGGCTGAATTTAGAGGCACTGAGAGTGCAAGGGGTGTCATTGTTTGGAATGATGGGGACAAGGCGGAGTTGGAAGGGGAGGTCAGGCACGCAATAAATCGAATCAGCTCTACGAGCCCGCAGTGGTGGGCGTGGGTCTTGTTGCTGGTGCCGCCGCTGGGAGTTGGAGTAGCAGCATGGAACCTCGCTATTAACTACCGAGAGAAGGCAAAGTGGGAGGAAAAGCAACGGAATGATAAAGCAAAGCTGTAACTGAGGTGTAACAGTCTATATAAGCCCACAGTCGTATTTGATACATAATGCAATATGTGAAGCTGTAGTAACAACAGGGTATCATTAAGAATATAGTCAAATGCCGAAACCATCAGTGGTATGTTCAACATAAAACACGCTCAAAAACTAATCTCGCCGATCACAAAACTCGTGGCATAAACATGGTTATATTCCCTGAGGGAATAAGAGTAGCTTATTGCTTATTCTTCCAATTCTTCCCTTTATGTGAGTTGCTTCCGCTGTTTGCGCTGATGCCTCCTGACGATATTCTACCCGTCTTCACAGCATGCTTAAGCTGAGCTCTCGGCACACTCCCAGTGTTCGTATCTGGTTTAGGAAGCTCCGGTGATTCAGGAGCCTGGGATATGCATGTCAGCACGGTCATATCAAACTGCCGTCGAATGCGGAAATATGAAAAGAGTGCCCACCTCTACTTGGCGCTTTTTCTTGAAACCTCCATAGCTTTTTCTCCCTTCATATGTAGGTTCATCGTCAGCATCATTGTCAAGTTTTGACTTAGCTGTTGATGTCCGGTGTGCTGCAGATTTTATGGTTCCAACAGGATATTCTAGTACCCACTGGGTTTCTCCAGCATCTGCAGCTTGTCGTGCTATAGCTGCTGATCTTTTGTTATCTTCAGCTTGAATTGCTGCTGATATTGCTTTCATATCGGAGTTGTTTGCAGGTGTTACAGCTTTTTGGGAGGGCGAGTCGCCAGAGATTTTCCGCCGCTTGGAGCTTGGAGAAGAAGTATCATCAACGCGTTTCCTGCTTGAAGGAGAGTCTGGCGGTGTTTGTACGGGAGATGAGCTACTGCTAACACCAGAAGCAGCCGCTCGTTGCATGAACTAAATTATCATGTTAGAATATTGAAATGCGTCTAAGAGCAGTTGCCATACCTTCATAGTAAGCAGTCTCGAGGACATGCCCTTTGGTTGCGACATGGTTGCAGAAGTCGCAGTTAGTAACAAGCGCCTAGAGTAAATATATAAATTGTATTAATTGAATACTTCTCCACAGAAGCTGCCAAATGTACAGAGTTATTCTATATTACAGAGATGTTCTTTTTTTTTTAATTCTTGTCGTTTATTTATTATCTGCGATAAATTTAAAGGTCGGCCAAGCAGCGCCGCTTGCGCGCTTAAAGCGGCAACAGCCAAACCACTTCTCATCGGAGAACAAGCCAAATCTATCCACCCCCAAACAACTGCCACGACAAACAACAGCATCCGCGCCGCCAGCATGTTGTCGTCTACACGATCACGGTTGTGCCTTTTCACGGCGCAGTCGCCCCGTTTCATCCCGCGAGCGACATATACCTCGACGGTCCCTCGTTTGAGCGAAAACACTATTCCCACGAACAACCCAAACCCTTCGAAGCCCGTAACGAGTGTATCCGAGACCAATGCTAGACAACCCGCATCGATGCAAGAGACGGTTGAGCAGGCGCAAAGACAGCTAGCCATGCAGGCTCCAAACCGAGCCACCACTTGGGCTAAGGGTCAGCAAGAGAGATCCAAGGCCATGGCTGGCCCACGGTTCGAGCAGACAATCATAGATTTCCAGGTCAGTTAGTTGAATATAAATATGTTTGAGGGGGAGAGGATGGTATACTCAGGAGGTGTTTTCTCAATTGGGAGTTCTGCATCGTGTTTTGAGGAATAGTGGACTAATTTGCCATTTAAAACATATAGCCTCAACCATACGCTGCTATTGACCTGATCCACAAGCAGCCTGTGCGATGGACAAAGGAGAGGATTGTATCGTGTGATGGCGGTGGTGGCCCACTCGGCCACCCCAGGATATTCATCAACACCGACAAACCCCAGATCTGCCCTTGCGAGTACTGTGGCCTTCCCTTCGTGAGTTATCTCCTCGAATATTAAATCTAATGCCCACCGACATGTGTTTCTTTGCTAACATATTGAACCACATAGGCAAATGAACACCACCGCTCGGTACTAGAGGCTCAGCCCAGAACCTCGTACCCTCTTGAGCCTACCGGTGATGCAGCTGAGGTCAATGAAACGCAACGTATTACTCCATCTGGCTTTGAGCAGCGATAAGTTTACTTTGTGACTTTCATCTCTTTTTACAAATAAATTTCTGTATTCGTTATGTACATCCTACCAATGTAACCTTGTTGGCTTTTTTTAGACTATTCCTGTGAATACAAGGGTTAGAATGACCTAGTTCATCTAGTCAGAATATCAAATGTAGGAAAAAATTGTTTCAAATCATCGCAGTGGTATTAAATAATTGACTCTACAATGATAAGCTAATACTTGACCTCCAAAAATAGCATACTACTCAGGATGATCATAGCTGTGATTTAACCCATTTGGGCTTCCGCTTCTCCCTGAAGGCAGCAAGACCTAGCGAAAAAAAAAAAAAAAACTTAGTTAGTGGTGGAACAACTCAAGTTTGGTGGTATGGCAGTGCATATCTCACCTTCAGCTAAGTTCTCGCCAGCATGGAGCTTTCTATCGTATTGAGCTCTAGTATTGCCAACAGCAACTTCCACATTTCCTGTTTCCCAGGCCTCTCGAAGACCAGCCTTTGTGACGATAAGCGCGTCAGGACTTAGCTGAGAGATCTCTCTAGCTAGTTCTAATGTTTCCTCAATCAGAGACTCGTGAGTTTTTGAGATTCGGTTCACAAACTGCCACGCTTTCCCTTCTTCGGGAGAGATAACTCGGCCTGTCATCGCAATTTCAGATGCAATTTGCAGCCCAACAATTCGCATGAGACGCGCTAGCCCACCGGCAGCGGCATAGACGCCACGTTTAGCTTCAGGTAGAGAGAATCGGGCCTTTGGAGAAGCAATAACCATGTCGCTGTTACAAAGCATTATCAGTATCCATTGTTATGGGGCTCTATAAACGAGCAATAAACATACCAATTCAGACAAATCTCAAAGCCGCCGCCGTATGCAAACCCATTAACAGCGGCAATGACAGGTTTCTTCCCTCTCCTCTGGCTTAGACCAGCAAACCCTGATTTAGGGTGGCCTGTCAAATAAAGCTCAGAAGGAGGGTTCAGGGCATTTTTCTCAACCTCTATCAAGTCCTGCCCGGCGCAGAATGCCTTATCTCCCGCGCCTGTGATAATAGCAACCTGCATAGATCCTTCATTTTCAAACCAATTCCAAAGCTTCTCAAAGTCCCAATGGCCCTGAAACGGGATCGAGTTCATATGCCTAGGACGGTTTATAGTTGCTAGCAGAACTCCGGGTTCTGGGTAGGAGAGGGTGTAAAAGGAGGAGTCTGGGGGATTGGTTGAGAATGACATAACTGCAGGTATAGTTCTCTTGGTCTATTACAGCAATATAGATATACAAAGGAAAATGATGCTTGAGCCGCAGAATACTTCACCGTGAAGTATTGATTAAGCACTGATACTCTCGAGGCTGTTGTCTCTGGATATACAAACCTGGCAGAGTTCCTCGGCTCTTTTGTACCGAGGCTCTATTATATAATCAACTTCAACATCTGCCTTTTTTTCAGCTTCTTCAACATCTTTAATTTCATGATGAGAGTGGAAGACGGTTGAGAAAGAGGCTCTCTTCGCCTCTGGCGTCTCCTGTTAAAGACTAAGGATACAGATAGATGAAGGGGCTACAAACCGCAAGGCAGCTGGCAATATGGCTTCACATGACGTCATACAAATATTCCATGAATATCATCAAGAGACACACGAGTAAACAACTGCAAAGCTCATAAATAAACGAGTTATTATCAACAGATGGAATTACAGAAAGCTTCAGACCAAGTCAATACTATCCCTAAAGATGGAGGACTGGATGACGAGTCCTCCATATGTGAATCAGACGGAGGAACAATTTGGCGACATCCAATGGCAAGCACAATGTCAATGCCAGCGAGTTCGATATGAAATAAGTAGAAAACAGCCACTGGATGCCAAATTCTGCCACTGTCGAGGCTGTCAAATACTACACGGTCAGCATAATTGGACATTGAAACCCATCGCCGTCTTCCTATCTGTTAACACTCGTTATAGGAGCGCCATTCCAATGGGCAGCCATATTTGAAAAATCCGATATCAGGTTTGTGAGTGGTCATGGATGGCTGGATTTTTATAACAGTAGTTCGAAAGAACAGGGCCATAACCTGCCGTGCAAGGTCTCGTGCTCATACTGTCACTCCCTGATCATGGATGAAGGGAGACATGTTATCCTACTTTTCCCGGAGCTGATCAGGAACGACGCTGAGGCAGACGGTGACAAGATGAGGAGGATGTTTTATCCTAGGTATGATGATAATTATTCACATATTCTTGGGTGTCTCGGTTATTCATAGACTGCTGATATTGAACGACCCAGCTGCCATGTATTTTACGAGCAGAGAGTAGTTGATATTCCAGATGGAAGGCCCAAGTGGAAAGGCATGAACGGCACCAGCGAGCTGATGGAAGATTAACCGTAGGCTGGAGTTTCTGTATTTTACTCCCACCACCTTGTGACACGCAATATCCATCCTCACTTGTACTCCTTTTATCTTCAGTGTTATATACGTATCCGCATCTTATATTGCTGGTTCAAATCATCGCAAGTCATATTTTATTATTAACTAGTTAGCGATTATTTATTATTTTAAGCCGCCCCGCATCCATGACGTCGTGGTCCCAAACCACATCAAACAGAACTGCGTGGCTTCAAGTCTTTCTCATCCTACTCTTCATACTCGCGTTCTTCCCAGATCTTTTCATCTCAGTTCCTTTTCTTCTATACGAGCTGTTATCTTCACCGTCCGAACGGCCCGCCCCTCCTCAACCGCAGCTACAGCCGTGCACAGCTATCTGCACCCCTCCTATACCCACGATGTCCTGGTTCCAGAAGAAGATCACTCTTCCAAGCCGTTCGCGCGGATCATATTTGATCACAGACCATATAGTATCTGAAATTCCGGAGATTTCCTCGTACAAGACTGGCCTTCTGAACCTCTTCATCCAGCATACGAGTTGCGCGTTGAGCTTGAACGAGAACTGGGATGCGGATGTGCGAGCGGATATGAGTGACGCCCTGGATAGGATTGCACCCGAAGATTGGAAGGGAACTCTGTACCGCCATAGCGCAGAGGGGCCAGATGACATGCCTGTATGAGAGACGACTACACTGCATTCAATTCATTGACGAGCGCATTGGTCTAACTGGCTGCCCTGCTTTTATTTTAGGCGCACGTCAAATCTGCTCTTATCGGTGCATCCGTAACAATTCCAATTACGGACGGGCGTTTGGCTACAGGAACATGGCAGGGGATATGGTATCTTGAGTTCCGGACCAGTAAACACACCAGGAATGTTGTGGCTACGATACAGGGGGAAAAGAAATGACTGGAGGGAGCAACTCCGGTCCTTCGAGCTGGGATATATAATTGAGTAACACAAGACGTTAGATAGGGGTACTCATTGGGTATAAGATAAACACCAACCAAAGAGTGTTAGAGAGTAGGCATGATGCTGACAATTTCATGATATGGTCATTTTTCCAAATCCAGGCGCTTAGAATGCCTAATATATTGTGTGCACCCAACATCAATCAGGCTGTATATTTAATATAACTAGCTATTCCGTCCCAGGTCTTTGGAATGTTATGCGTGGCCCCAACCAGGTTTGCGGCGCCTAAGTGCATAACCATAGAGAAATACAGCTTCCTAACACAACCAAAAAATTGATGCGGAAAGAACTATTGCCACTCCCATAGCTGGATGAAAGAGATATACGGAGAGACGTTATACAGACATCATAAATCAGAACCACCATATACCCTAGCTCTCAGCTTCGCAAGCAGTTTCTGGAAGCAGCCGAGATGGTCTCTCAGAAGAAACGGCTCTATATCGCGCTGTACCCTAGTGGAGTTGTCAACAATGAAGAGCGGAAGTGAGTGCTACTGGTGGTACCCTCTACTTAACGTATGCTCATCTCTCATAGATACCACTGGGCCTTCTTAGTTGGGCCTAAGATCGAGGACGAGGACGAGGTCCCTGGAACTCGCTATCACGTCAAGAATAGCCCTATGGGACAGTGGACATTCGAAGAGACAAAAGTGCGGAACGTGAAAAACACAATCAGCCTGCTTGCACGCATTCTTATCGGGAAAATCGAGGATGAAGAAAGGCTCATCAAGATATTCCGGGAGTTATCTATTGTTCACAATGATCCAAACTGGAGATGCCGTACTTGGGTCGCAAAAGCTCTGGATGAAATCAAGAAGGATGGCAAGGCCGTTGGGACCTCAGTACTCGATTGGGAGAAGATTGAAAAGACAGCAAGGAAGTATGTCGGCGACAAGGCCGCTGGAGGTCGCTACCAGACTGCTGATGACCTTCGACATCCCAAACCTACTTGGGATATGCTGGAAAATAAGGAGAGACTGCCATAGAGTATATTGATTCTGCGTCAACCTTGTATGTGATGGATGAAACTGACAAGACAGACTCCGTTGAGGGTATTTGAGCAAGCTCTAGAGGACAAAATTGTTGCCACTGGACGATTAACTGTAGCATAACACAGAAGATCCAAATATAAATTAGAAGAAGTAGAAGTTATATGTGCTGGGTATCTATATATATTACAACTGCATCATTCTCCCCACCACATTTGACGAGTCTTCTCCATCTTCACCTGGTCTGGATAAGGGTCAAGGAAGTTACCAATCATGCCCTGCCACTCTGTGTCTGTGAGCATACAATTCCATGCAGATGTATATTCCCAGTAAGAGGGATACCAGCCTGAAAACTCCCAGTCGATGATGCCAACAACCTTGTCTCCCTTGACAAAAATATTGGATGGGTTCAAGTCCCCATGAGTAAAAACGGGAGCTGGCCAGGGACCGTCCTGCATCTTTGCCATGGCCTTTACATCTTCCCATTCCTGAGGATCTATCAGTGGCGACTCCCCAGTTGGCTGGAACCCGTTTCTGAGCCAAAGATGAAACTCTTGAATGGTCTTAAACGGTCCAAATCGCGGAAGACAGTGAGAAATGCGAGAGTCGTATAACGAACCCCCAGCAAAGCTTTCAACTCCCGTATTTAGAGGAGGCTTTAACGCTCGTAGTTCCCGTAATATATCCTTCAATTGGGCAAATATCTTGCGACGGGATTCCTCAGAACATTTTCCGACTACGGCTGCAAGACACACGCCCCGTACCCTCTCCATGACGATATATGCCCTGTTCTTGTGAACGAAAGCGCAGTGGACTTTGGGAACGGGAGTAGAAGTGTTCTCAGCAACGAATTTCATGGTTGCCGCCTCAGTCAAATGAACCCAGCTGCCTGTCTTGACGATCTTGTGTTTTGATATGGGGATGCAGACGCCATCGCGAGTGAAGAATCTGGCAGTCGTCTTGAGTGCGAGGAGAGTCAAAAACCGCCGGATGAACGTGGGTTTTATCGCTAGATCTTCTGAGCCCTTATGGTCTGTGCCTGTCAACATCTTTCATCTTTGGTTATAATGAAGAAAAAAGAAGGCGAAAAGGAATATATATAAGAAAAAAAAAAAAAAAAAAAGAATAGTGACAAGGGTGGGATTCGAACCCACGCCCTCAAGGAGGACCAGAATATCTCGTGGTGAAGTGATCACCGCTGATTATTACTGATTAAGGTTAGCCTTAATCTGGCGCCTTAGACCGCTCGGCCACCTTGCCGGTGTTGATATCAGACGCAGAAGCAAGGTCACATGTTGAGGGCGTTCTATCTAGTGACATCCCGCATCCACCTAATACGACATTCACACCGCATGCATGCAAGGAATAGAAATACCCGGCCAGCGTGGCTCTTGGGCTATGTCTGGGATGCGCCTGGACATGGCGCTACCTCTTCTGAGGAAAAGTACTTCACAATACTTCACTATTGGTAAATGAGGATTGGAAACTCCAAAGTCATGGCAGAGAGACGCGAGAGATGCCTGGGGAGCAACAACCCAGATATCCCCCACCCTGCATCAACAATCCGTCCGATGGTCTCTGAAGAATGGGATTATGTTTCTCCAAGCGGATATCGTGTCTCGGAGCATATGATCAATGAGCCACGCCCGGGAAAGGGGCCGTTTAAGATAATAATGGCCGGCTGCGGGCCGGCTGGAATCGACTTTCTACACCATGCCATGACGGAATTAGGACCTGACTCTGGAGTGCAATTCGTCTGTTACGAAAAGAATCAGGATGTTGGTGGTACGTGGCTGGAAAACAGATATCCTGGCTGTGCTTGCGATGTGCCAAGTGCTAGCTACCAATTCCCGTGGAGACCCAACCCTGACTGGACGCAGTATTATTCTCCCTCCAAGGAGATTTGGGAATACTTCAAGAGGATAGTCGACGAAGAAGGGATGATGAAGTACATCCGATTACGAACTACTGTAACTCGAGCGGAATGGGACGAGGACAGATCGAAATGGCTCATCACGCTTCAAGAACATGACATGGCAGACAGCATCGTCAAGACATGGATAGAGGAGTGCGACTTGTTCTTAACTGGAACAGGCATTTTGAAGTGAGCATGGCACTTTTTGAAATCAACAATATTAAGTACACTATTTGGATGCTTATACACCAGGGGAAAAGTGCATGGAAATGGCCAGAAATACCCGGACTAACGTCCTTCAAGGGCAAATTGTTTCATACCGCGCGGTACGATGAAAACTATGACTTAAAAGGAAAACGAGTTGCTGTCATTGGTTCCGGAAGCTCAGGAGTCCAGACGGTTGCCTCCATTTATAACGACGCCGCGAGAGTTTATACCTGGGTGAGAACACCGACATGGATCACTGCTGGTTTTGGACCGAAATTTGCTGGTCAAGGAGGATCGAATTTCTCATGTCAGTCGTTTTACTCTTTCAATATACCAATTAAAGCACTACTAAATTCAACATTCAGATGACGAAGCCCAGAAGAAGATATGGAGGAGCGACCCAGAAAAATATAGAACCTATAGAAAGATGGTTGAGAATGAGCTAAACAGCAGATTCCGTTTTATTTTAAGAAATAGCAAAGAGTCTGATGATGCAAACGAGGTAGGTGAAGCTACATTATATCACTCACAGCCATTTGGTGGAACTTATCACCCTGTTAACTAATGATCAGTTCTCATATAACGAGATGACATCAAAACTTGGAGATAATCAACAGCTTAAAGATACGGTAATACCGACTGATTTCAACGTGGGCTGTCGACGCGCCACTCCAGGGAACGGATACCTTGAAGCACTCGTAGGAGAAAAAACAACATGCTATACCGGGGCCATCAAACATATCACGGAAACTGGGTTCCTTGACCCCGACGGAAAAGAGGTAGAAGTCGACGTCATCATCTGCGCAACGGGATTTGACACCACATTCCGTCCCCGTTTCCCCATTATAGGACTGGATAAACGGGATCTTGCTACACGCTGGGCCGAAGAGCCAGACTCATACGTGGCAGTCAGCGTACCCCATGTTCCGAACTATTTCACATATACTGGACCCTATGGTCCTCTAGCACAGGGGTCCGTGCTACCCCTACTCACTCTATACTCCAACTACTTCATGACTGTCATCAAAAAGATGCGCAAGGAACACATCCGGCGCTTAAGCCCGAAGGAGAGCGCTGCTGCTGCATTCCGTGAACATGCCAAGGTCTACTTGAGGCGTACGGCCTGGGCAGATCCATGTAGTAGTTGGTTTAAGCAGGGGAGGAAAGACGGTAACATCGTGATGTGGCCTGGAAGCAGGCTGGCGTTCTTTGACGTTATGAGGGAGCCGAAATTTGAAGATTATGAGATTGAGTATTGGGGTGGGAATCGATGGGGGTATTTGGGCAGTGGGTTTACTACGGAAGAGTTTGACGAGGAGAGTGATATCAGCTATTATTTGAATTGTAGGTTGTATCCTGAGGCTGGTAAAGAGAAGGAGGTGGAAGAGGC
>NW_003299168.1:1560927-1578816 GCF_000151145.1 Microsporum canis CBS 113480
TTGATGCAATTATATCATTATGTATCCGGGTTCTATTCTCCAGAATCTAGCAAAGCGGGCAAAACTCGGCTGCTGCAAGAGAAGAAGCTATTTACAGGAAACAAAGAATCTCAAAAAACTTGAAAGGAGAAGATGAGGTTGGATTAAATGCAATTAATAGGATGATAAGGATACAGGCATTGACTCGTCATGACTTCTATGTGGTATCATAAATTCGTAAGTGGCGCGCATGGGATCGAAAACTATTCCTTCGCATAAGGAGAAAGGGAGAATAATAAGGGACAAGGATAAGTATCATGCTCCGGCTGGCGAGGTTATCAAAGCATAAGCTTCTTTTGGACTCAGCCCTAGGAAACGGACAAGGTATGAAACGCTGTTTGACAAGAGGTTAGTAATTGATACTATGAACTCTTTGTATAGGCGTAAGCAAACACATACCTAGCTTCTGTAGCCAAGCGTTGTTTCTCAGAAAGAAACTCTGCCTGGCAATCTTCCCATATTGCTGTTCGCTTATTCGGGATTATAGATTTGACTCTCATCTTGAAAGTGCCGCTAACAGGCCTGTGGTCGGACACGCGAACTTCATGTCGTCTATACTCCAACTGCTTAATACGGCCGAATCCACGGTACAAAAGCCGATCACACCAGGCAGGTGCTCGTTTTTTCTCGCTAGAATCATAATTATCGGTTCCCACGTCGTATTTATACGTTGGTGCGAAGGTGATAGGGGCTTCATTGAACGTGCGAAGCCGGAACCCAGGATTCTTGCGCTTTGAAGCTAAAAGTTGATCCCTATCTAGGAGTTTGGGAAGATTATTAGCCTTCACAGCTTCAATCACTGTGTTTCGCGGTATCGAGTCAATGCGATAATTGAGATCCCCGTTTAAGATGCAAATCTCATGATCGAGAATCATAGATCCATCTCCGCCACCGGCGAACCGGTCGATTCGAGCTGACAGGCTAGGTTCTTTGGGAAGCGCCTCACTTTCCATAATTGCGGCAATATCATTGTTTCTGTTTGCTGTTTGGCTTTGACCCGCAGCTAAATGACAGTTGACAAAGCAGAGAGAACTGTCATCCATAAAGAACCGAAGAATGAGCGCGCCCTGACGATAGTAATTAGTATCCAGGAATCAGAAACGACAAAGATGAAGTGATGGTGTATACCTTATTTCCATGAAGACCACCCATTCCCCGTTTAACCTCCGCTGCACTGACATTTGAGATCCGTTCGCGCGTATCTTGCCTTACGAATACACAGGTAAACAAACCTATAAGGCTTGCGGTGTGTAGTAGGACATAGGACTCGCCATTTGGCATATGTTCTCGAATGCATAGTGCAAGATAATCCTTCCAGACGCGATATTGCCGGCTCATTGTCTCTTTGTCTGCATCCTTCTTTTTTCCTTTGAGGAAGCTCTCTAAAAAGAATATTAGTTACCTAGCTTTTTAAATGCTTTAAGGATAGACATTTACTAACTTGCTGTGATTTTCTTATCTTCCAGGTCCACAAGCTCTTGGAAGCCGAATACCAAAATATCTGGAGCGCTCTCGGGGTGGATAGCATCTCTAATAAAATTGCTATTTGGTAGTTTGCCAGGAACCGTTGCACCAGCATTCCATGTGACGATAGCCGCAGAAATTTCACTGAATTTACAGTATTCGACATCCTTGCTTTGCATCTTTGCCTCTGTAGTAGAAGTTAGTTATTATTTTTACAAGATAATTAAAGCGGGTATTGGGCGTACCGAGCCAGTCTTCCTCAAGCATAGCATCCCAAACACGGATATAATTGTCCACACCAAGAGACACGACTTGAAGTTTATTGACGGTCCACACAGAGCTTAGGTCGAGCATCATCCCACAAACTCCATGGCTATGAGCATTCCAGTCCTTTTTGACGGTCCACGGGTTTGTTGACGTATCGTACACATAAATCATGCCAGTCTTGTAGCTTGCCCATAGATAGTCTCCAGCAGCCGTTAAGGAACTGATCTTGTACATGCTGATGGTGACAGTTCCAAGGTAAGAGTAATCCTTACAGCTGTATATGGTTACTTTGCCATCTGCATGACCCAGGTATACCATACCCCCGTTGGTCATTGACATCGTCCCACAAGTCACTTCACTGGAGTGGTTTTTACCTAGAGGTGACTTGAGGACTTGGAAGGCAGTGTCTTGGGCATGAGGTTGGTAAAGCCGTACTTCCTTACCGGTAGCATACCAGATTGTGTTACCAACAACCATTGAAAAGGTATGCCCCTTGGCCATGCGGTCATACGGATGGTTGTAACTGTATTGAAGGTTCGGCGAGCCTGACTCGTCTGGAGCCCATACTAAGAGTTTTCCTTCGTCGTCTAAAGACCAGAGCTCCTTTTGATATCTATATATCCTGATGATTTCTCGGCGAGAGTGAGCAGGCCGAGTGTTGATGATAGATTGGGTTCTAATGTCGACTTCTTGTAACTCGCCGGCAGTAGTACCAATCCAGATTATTGCACCTTCTTCATCGACACTTCTGCCTGGTTTGAATGCAATAGCAGAACCCTTTACTGTCTCACCGTGGTTTAAACTCATGATCATCTCCCCGGTCACAAGATCCCAAACTCTGGTAAAAAAGCCTGTTGTACATACGTATTGTCCACACACATCGAATACGCGAGTATCATATTTAGTGTAAACATCTGACACCCCTGACCTGAAAGAAGGTGGACGACGGTTTGTGTGGGTAGCATCCGGGTGGATATCCGTATCAGTAACAACGACAGGTTTAGTACGATGAACTGAGCGTGTGAGCTGCTCTAGGGACTTAATTGCATCTTGATCGTTGGTAAGAGCAGTCGGTGGAGGACGCTGGCGCACTGGAGGATTCGAAGGTGGGGGTGGAGGCCGGCCTGTATGTTGAGTCGTTTTGGTGGTTAAGTTACTTGTTTCTCTTCGAGGCGGAGGAGGTGGAGGAGGTGCTGGTTTAGGTTGTTTTATGCTTAATGATCGAGGTGGTAGTTTATAAACGTTTGGTGTTTGTGGGTCTATGGCAGATACTACTCTCTGAGGACTGGGTAGCTCATCCCTATGCGGGCTGAGACCAACCCTCGATGTTTCCAACCTACGTGGCGGTGCCGGCGACGGTCGTCGTACCGGCGCATTCAGTCTAACCTCTTGATCGCTGTCGCCTTGTCGACTAGATGTTTGTGTATTGGGCGGTACAATCACAGTTTTCGCGCGCGTTATCGGCGGAGGACGCGGGGGTATAGCGTTAGGAGCAGTGTTGCTGATTAAATTACTCTGTTTTGTCGATCTTGAGACCGGTGGCCCTTCACGAGTAACGGGTCCCGGTTGAGGGCGGGAGCCTGGCTGTGTTTGCTGTAGTCGACTTGGGGCATGAAAATCACTCAGACTAATTGGCTCTGGGGTCCCATTGAGCTTTGATGTACCAGATATCTTCTCAGGACTACTGGGAGGGGTACTAAAGGGTGATATCCTATCTTCCATCGACGTATGTTGTACTGAGAACGACGGAGTAAGGGTATTTGAAGTTGTGACATTATGGCCGGTTGAGATGCCTGGCTTTCGAAGAGGTATCTTGGGTTTTTCCGCCCTATTCACAGGTGGGGGAACAGAAGCGCTCTTTCCAATGCGCTGACTCACAGGAGTTGTACGCCGGATATCTATCGATACGGTATGGGAATGGTCATTGAGAGGTGTTGTGGGGCGAGTAGAGGTGCGCGAGGAAGATGGAGGGCTGCTAGAGGGCTCATTCGATGCCGAGTGGCCGTTAGGAATATGTCCGGTGTGGGGTGCGTGGCCCTGTGTCTGTGGAAGGCTCTGGCTGTATGAGAAGGTCGGTTGCGGAGGAGGTCTAGGCGATTCCACAGTATATACCGACCGTCCGGGAGACGTGGACTGTAAATTCATAGATAATGGACGTGGCTGACGACGCTGGGTAGGCGAGTCCCCGGTCTGTTGAGGCCGCAGAAAGCCTTGATTGAGCCGCTGAGAACTCCCCCATGGCGAGTTTGATCGAGGTAGATCTAACGAAACTCGGCCTGCTGTCACATTATCCGCTATTGTTGGTGCTTTCAACAGCGATCCTGACCCTTCTTGAGCTTCACGCTTAGTATGGGAGAGATTCTCAAAGTGGGATAGCAGCGACGAAACAGGTCTCTAGAAAGGAGTTGATAACCACAGTTAGCTAAACGATTTCTCAACATCCATACGATAGAGCAGCAATATACAACTGACAATAGGCTGCTGGTCCGTTCTATCTTCCTCGTTTGCATCCATGGTAAAACGCAGGATATCCGCAAGTTGTTCGTCGTTCTATAATTCACCGCCCGTCCCAAGGCAGCGGCCCAAGACTTGCTCAATAATTCAACGAAAGCTCTAGCATCCGGACACCAGCCAACAAGGGCGATATATGCGACTATTAAATGGAGCTGTAGGCGGCGCAGTCCGAGCTAAACATCCCAGGGTCACTGGAAGGGGTTCGAGTTGCAGACTGGGGGTGGCTCATTCGAGTGGTAACTAATAGCTGAATCTGCCGTTGGATACTCTATGGCGAGGTGCCTCCGTCTTTGCTTTTTCTGAACAATCGAACCAGACAGTTAGAGTCGTTAGCTGGTCTTTTCATCTCAGCAGAAAAAGCAGCAGAGAAGCAGAAGAAGAAGATGTCGAAGTCGAAGTTGACATAAAATTAACAAGCGTGACTTTCTTGAGCGACGTCACCAGGTATATAATCAGGTACTACTGCCACGTACCACGGCCTCCCCCACAGAGAACTTTGCCTGAAGAGGTTAGATGCCACGCACCAGGGCTTAGCCAAAGTGTTATTGCCACACCTATATATATCTAGATATTATTATTTACATCTTTTCTTTGCTCTATTATTTATTATTTATAGATGCCATGTTGTAATTTGCTAGAAGAGAGTGGCTTATACGATGTCATGCTTGTCATTATGCATGAGAATCAGAGCGTCACCAACGCTTACAGGGTCAGGGATCAAACATAACATATAGATAAATAGAAAGGACAAAAGACAAAGCATGACCTCTATAATCTATATAACCGACATCTATCTCGCCGTATTGCTCCAAGTCTAAAGCTGATATCGTCCTCCATCTAGTAAATTAGTAAACCCATGGCAAGATCCTCCATCTGACAATCTCCTTGTACCTATTCCAGTCCTCTCCATACTTCTTAAAGCATGCCCCGTCGTCTCTGCGTTCACGATGCATCAACAAGATGGCAAAGTATAGTACATAAAAGTACGTGAAAACGATACCCCAGCCTTTTGCTTCCCCCTGTACCACTTCCCGGCCATCAAGCATCTTGAAAGTGTGGGAAGCAGCAACGGCGCTTCCAGCCGGCAGGATCATATATCCGGCTAAACCAGTAGGCCAGCTAAAGGGTGAGGCCTGTAGCCAGTCGCCAAAGTAGTTGATATGGCGAGACACACCCCACCATCCAGAGGTCAGCAGCTTGGTTCCACGCTTTGTTTGTATGTAGGATAGCCCGGCCACACTCGGGTCGTCAGGTCGTGTACGGAAGACGTTCTTCTGCGTGTTTGATGCTCGGAAAATGTACAGTCCCAGAGCAAACACGGCACTGACGATTGCAACACCTGTCCAACCGAGATGGACAGGGTAAACAGAGAGATAGCGACACTGGGTCGAGTATAAAAACGGAACCCAGACGATGTCACCAAACGTGAGCATAAACCCAAGTCCGTCGGTGGTGGTATCCATCATGGTCAAAATGCTAGACTCCTTGTGTTGGCCGTCTAGAGCATAGTAGGTCTGCACAAAGGCAGTGAAGATGATGCTATCGGAGAGGCGGCCATAGGTGCGGTACTGCTTTGCAACAAACGCAAGGTCGAGTAAGACCCAGCCGGTGAGACCAGGGCGCAATTCTAGCCAGGTCTTGAGGTCGACTTCTCCGAAGATTGGGAGTGTGACACGCGGGTTCAACTCGCGGCCGATGTAAAAGTCATAAATGGTATTGTCTGTATTTCCGCGGATGGCCAGTTCACGGAGATCCTTGTTGGGATAGTTGGTGTCTACGCTGAAGCTATTGAGATATACAAAGACAGAGATTGCATAGGATATCACAATGTTGGCGGTTAGCAGCTGGACGTAGTTGTCTGTAATATACGTCCAGACGAAGAAATTGGCCCCCTGAAAGTACGTTCCAACAGCACAGACAACTAGATGGACAATACTAGAGGAAAACGCTGCCCGAGGTCAGCCATGACACAACAATACGTAATAAGGCATATTAACTCACCGTTAAAGCGATAATCCAGTGGTTTGCCATGGTGAACGAGTTTCGTCCCCTTGATCTCCTGTGCGGGAAGAAATTTCCAGAGTATCAAACTGACGAGATAGTACGCCAGCATGACGCCGGTGACATTCCAGCTAAAGAGGTCCCAGATGCCACCCGCAGGCCATCCGCTCTCCAGCTTGAATTGATCCCAGGTAAAGTTGCTAGGATACAAGACGGACGGCACCGGACAGCCAGTCACATCGTTACATCCAAATGCGAAGAAGAGCAAAAGCACAGGAAGGCCAAATGTAATGGCAGCAGCCCCCGGTCTGGAATATCAAGGTCAGCTATATCAATGAGATTTGGCTGTCTAGGGGAAGAAACTTACGGTCCGCCAAAGTCATACTTCTTCTCTACAGGCGAGGCTGTCATCCTATGTATATTGTCAAAGATCCAGGGGTATATGCAAAATTATCAAGAAGTTTTTTTTTTTCGTTCCCGACAACCTCCCAATTTAAAGATATTTTTTAAAAAAGGGGCGATCTAGGCACTTATTTTTTCGATGGCGCCAGACGGAAGCTGCTTGCTCCGGTGGTCATTTTAAGTATTCAAATAGTTCATCCTGGCCAAAGTCGATGGCAAGGAGGAAGTACAGAGAGGAGGAGTTATATCTGGGGTAGACCTTAGTACTGGCAGCTATAGAAGATACTACTTAGTTATCATGAGCCTGTGAGAAATCTCTGCGTGGGCTTCTTTATGGCTCTCCTCGTACGGTAGTGAACCAATATCAAGGTAGATATTATAAGAGACTCGGATATCTTGAATACCTAGAATATCCCTTGAGACTAGAAATATCAATATTTAAATATCTGCGAATTATCTCCATCTGATTTCTCAGCCTGTCGCGCTCTGTGACTTCTCTTGGCGAGTGTCGAGCGGTAGAAAGAATTTTGAAGCCATCGAATTCACCACAAACAGCCCACTTGGCCAGTTAGTTGGAATATCTGCCAGTGTTCGACAGTTCTTCTGTGTTAATCCCCAGTTCTCAAGATGTGGTACGCCGTATACATGGACAATGCTGCTCACAGGTAGAAAACGACGGCTAAGTTGAATGCTTTATAGCAAACACATCCTCAACGCCCAGGTCGCCGTTCGATCGCCATGCTGTAAGGACGCCGGACATATCGACACTCGAGGAGATATACTTATTTGATTAGGCCGTAAATGGTTTGACTGCGCGGACTGTCATAGGGAACAGGAAAGCCATGAACTGCTTCCCTCCATGGAGATGGTGAGAGCAGAAGATACATACAACATGGGGCAGGGTTAGAACACATCTAACGACGACATAGACTCTTGCTTGCAAGAAGTGCAAGAAGTGCTTTCGAAAGGACGCTGCTGAGTTTGACGAGAGGTATGTTCTGCTCTTTCGAACCTGCAGTGGTTTGTATCTATCTGACGTTTTGGCTGGCTGCAGTGACGAATATTGCCCACACTGCGATAACCATTTCGTTATCGACGCCCTTACGCCGAAACCAGCAGTCAAGGTGGAAGGAGAGGATCCACGAAAGGATGCAAGGATGTTGAAGGATGAACGAATAAGGGCAGAGGCCGAACGGTCAATATTCGATGTCAAGGATGCGCCAAACAGGCTTGGATAGAAGGCGTGTGAACGTTTTACGAAGTACACGAAGAACGGACTTTCCGTGTGAAAGTGACATACAATAGCATGAATAATTTATACCCTATACAAGAGCAGTAAAATAAGATGATGTTTTTTAAGAGTAATTCATCTTGGCCTCTATTCCATTCCCTCATAGACCGCTTTAGCTAGACGAGCCTTCGCCAGTCTGTCTAGGCAGTAAAGTTGTAGTTCCAGTCCCCGGGGTTCTGCCAGTCTTCTTCTTGGCAGCTTCCTCCTGCTTCTCTGCTTCTATGCTCTTCACATGGGCCTCAATCTCGTCACTAGGGAGAAGCTCCATAGGCTGCCCAGGAGCCATGATAGCAATTTCGATATTCTTGGCTCCCGTCTGCACAACCTCCAGCAGTGATTTGATGGTGAGTTGAATAGTGGCCTCCCGGTCCATGCCGTCCTTGTGATTTCTCTCGAGGAATTCCCTAACAGTCTTGCTTGATCGGCCGATGGCATTGGCTTTCCTGGAGTGGATTGTTAGCGGTATTTTCCCGGCATTTCTCCTCCATATACTTCAACCTACCATGCGGAGTAGATGCCAGAAGGTTCTGTCTGGTAGAGACGTGGGGTCTTGTCGCCGTTATCGAAGCCAACAATCAGTGTACTGATTCCAAATGGACGAACACCACCGCTCTGTGTGTACCGCTGTTGAACACCAGCAACATATTTGGTAATGTACTCGATCGTCACCGGGTCTTCGACTGTAAGTCGGTGTGATTGAGCTTCCACTCTAGCTTTATCAACCAATATTCTAGCATCGGCATTTAGACCCGCGAAGGCAAGGCAAACGTGGTTGTCGATCAACCCAATTTTCGAAGGAGTAATTCGTGTGTCTTGTAGCTTCATTGCCGAACGTTTCTCGCAACCAAGAACTACGATGCCCTCGCCTTTCACTCCAACGGCGCAAGTCCCTGTTTGGTGTGTAAGTTCAACAGAGTCTGATCACGGAGCTATGGAAACAGTAGGAGGATCGTTTACCTCTCTTCACGGCCTCCAAGGCATACTCTACTTGAAAGACATGTCCATCGGGACTATATTAACGCTTAGAGATGGAGTATCATGCTAGAACAGCGGAGAACCATACCTGAAGACTATAGTGTTTATGTTAGCATACAGTGGGTTGAGGCTGGAATTGTGAGTGGCTTCACCTACCTGAAAGAGCTCTGTCGTATCCTGAAGCCATGCCGAGCTTTTGAATTGATCGCTATTCAAGGTTGAAAGCCGGAGCGAGGAAGATATAGTCGAATGAGCAAGAGCTTCTGGCTTGTTTTGTGGGTGGGAGAGTGGATTTTGTTGCTTGAGGGAGCTTTACGATAGGGAGACAACTTGGGTTGACGTGAGTTGCGGGTGCCTTGGAGCTTTCCTAGCCCGCGCGCCAAGATAAGCGCGCGGCTTTGGGCAAAATAAATATTATGTCAAATGTTGTACTTAGTCAGCAACGTAGTTAGATCACGTGCACTGCCCCTGTTATATCCGGCAGAAACTTACACCCTGCACCTAAGCTCTTCAAGCTCACCAATATACGTACATTTACACCTATATATATATTTAAACTCATTTAGCCAATCATTATTCGCTACTCTTGCTTATATTTAATAGTTATAAGCCCGACTATCGTAAATTAAATCGAAATAACGTCCGATTTAAATATTCCGATACGCTAACTATTAACAAGAAGTAGCATTAATAATATTAAACGTCATTCGTCTGATATCAATCAATAATAGCGAATCAATATACTGAGACTACTACGGCGAGGATCACCGTACTTAAAAACGAACGGGACTGGCACCTTTAGTACGGGGGTATCAAAGCCCTAGCCTATTAATTAAATATCTAGAACCTAGTAAACCTAGATCTTGAAATAGAACCGGAGCATACTACTCTACCTAAAAAGGTCGAATATAAGGATATAAATCCTTAAGTAACTAGTATTTAAGACCTTAATAAGGACTAGCTCGAAATACTAAAGATTCTAAAGGAGGACTATAAGGAATAGTAATTAAAGTATTAAATAGAAAGAAATACCCTATTAATATTCCGAATCTATCTAATAATAATAGTTACCTATCTAGTATTTAATTAACTCCGAGTAGAGGATTCGTTATATAAGATAATAAAAGGATTAAAGAAACGCCTCTACCTAACGGATAAAGATAGAATATATAAGGTAGAATAAAAATATAAAGTATTAAAAGCTAGATTAAGAGCTAGAGACGTCTTTACCTAGCTCGATAACTAGATAGAGGTATTCTAGGAAGCCTAAAAGCTCGAGATACTATATCTAGAACGAGTAAAGGATAACCTTATTTTAGCGAACGAAAAGATTAACTACGCCTATATAGTTACCTAGTACTATTAAGCTAACTTAGTTGACTTTATAGACCTTATTTAAGACTTCTAACGTTACTATAGAAAGAATATTACGGTAACGAAGACTAAATTCTAAATAGTATTCTTAATATCTATAATATCCTAATTAATATCCTAAATAACCTCGAAACCTACCTTCTAGGGACGAACTTAATCCTAGTCTAGAAGACTAGCTCCAACCTATATTTATAGAGGAATATACTAGTATAACGAGTACTATTATCTAGAAGAATATACTAGACTAAAGGACTAGATACCGAACTCTAAGAAGAAGAAGAAGGTAGAAGAAGCCTTAAAGAATCTAAGGGTTAAAAAAGGGGTTGAGAGGTTAAGATAACGAAGTAAGGAGTTTAATAAGAAGAAGGAAAAGGAATAGGGCGCGGCTAACCTTATAGTAACCGACTAGGAATAGGACAATAAGGACTTCTATCCTATAGTACTACTTACGGTGGGATCTAACGTAGTATTAGTATATAGCCAAATATCGAGCTACTACCTAAGAAATAGTATAGTATATAATACTATAGCTACTAACTATATAGTTAATAATAGAAATAGGTTCCTTACTATAGAGTTATTTAATAACGAAGTCCTTACTAGTAATAATATAATAAGAGTAATAGGACGAGGCAACGCTCGAATCTAGATAATAAGTCCTAAAGGAATAAAATTTAAGGTTATTCTTAAATAGGCTCTATATATTCCTAGATTCTATATAAATCTACTTATAGACGAACCTCTAGATAAGGCTAGATACGCTTTTAATACCGAAATAGGTTAAATAAGGTATAAAAAGTCTAGAAAAGAGGTTATAGTAATGAATAGAATATATAGAATAAGGGTAGTTAAATTTAATAATCCCGAACGCTTAGCTCGAGCTCTAGGAATATTAGTATTCTCGTTATTATCGCGAGCTCCAAAATCGAACGTTGTAAACGAAGCAACGTAGTACCGGCGATTAAGACACCCAAATAACGAAGTCCTAAAGTACGTTGAAAAACTATCAGACAATATCGAGATCATACAGCCAAAAGCTCCAGAAAAGGGCGAGCCCGTACCGATTTGTCAATCCTACATAGTATCAAAGTTAAAAAGGTAGATCTCACGCCGTATTCCCGAATTAAGAGCAATAGCTCCGTTCTAACGTCTATACGTTAACCTAATATATATTAAACCCGCTAGGTATAACTAGGACTAATAGGTAGCTTACTACTTCTATAAAGTAACTAAATAGCACAAAGTAGACTATATAATATTAAAAAGAATGATCTTACGCTCTATTAAGGGCAAGGTTACCTATATTAAGCGCTAATTTAGGTACCGAGTTCTTATTATCCGAATTAACATCGAACGTTCCCTAACTACCGAATTTAGGGACTAGGTAAGGGACGAAGGAATAATAATTAAACACTCGGCAGAGTACATACTCGAGTAAAACGGGCCTATAGAACGCTCTAGCGGGATATTAACCTCACTAACTAGGACGCTACGAATAGAAGTAAAGTTCCCTAAGGAAATGTGGCCAGAGGTTATCAAAACTACAGCCTATATTATGAACAGGCTGCCAACGTAGTCCTTAGGTTAGAAATCACCTCTTTTAAGCCTAATCAAATACCTTAAGAAGAAGGGAATAGATAAGGCTTATATTCTAAAGTTAACGTTACTAGCGTACCTACGAGTTATTAGGTATAAGGCTTATGTTTAAAATCCTAAAGTTACTAGGGGTAAAAAGGTTGCTCTACGAGCTTATATTAGATACCTTACTAGTTACAACTTAACGAATATCTTTAGAATCTAGATACCGCACCTAAGACGTATAATTCGATCTAGAGATATAGTCTTTAATAAGACTAAAATATATAACCTAGACGAAAAGCCGCTAAATCTTTAATTATATAAGAGAACCGAAGAGATAGTAGAATAAATCGATATTATAATAAATAATAGTGACGTAGCCCAAATACCTCTAGGAGAGCTAATACCTATACTTAAGGTATTATAAGCCCTAGTACTACTAGTTCCTAAATCTATATCTTAAGCCCCAGTAGAAAAAGAGCTATAAGTTAATATAAACCCGTAGTTCTAGTTAGAACTAGTCCAAACGCAGCTAGTATTACTAGAATTGACTCTTAAGCCGGAGGCTTAATATTAAACGGAAACGAATATTAGACCTGAACGGGAGTAAACTCTAATTAAGCCTCAATAGCCTCAATAGCTGGAAGTTCTAATAACAGTACGTCCGTCATTATCGAGGCTAGAATCAATAGTAGACCTATTACTAGAACATATTATTAATTACCTAAGGTAGAGAAAGCCTTCTCGTAGAGTAGCCGGTCTTTATATAGCTTTAGAACCTCTACTAATATATTTATATATAGTATTCTATATAGGAACCCTATATCCTCGCGAACTAATTAACTAAATAATACCTTACTAGTCTACTCTATCTCCGCTATCGAAAAACTAGAATAAGATACTTAAATATTTAGGAAAAGACAAATTTATAAAGGTAGCCCAAGTTAAATAAGAAAAGATAAGGGGACGAGGCATATTCTCGAAGGTAATCTAACCTTAAGGTAAGTAAGTATTGCCGTTATAATAGGTCTTCGCATATAAATTTAATAAAAACGGCTATCTTAAAAAATATAAGGCACGCCTCTATATAAGGGGAGATATATAGATTATAGGGAACTTAGATACCTATATAGCGACGCTAGCTTTTAGGATAATAAGAGTACTTATCTTAGTAGTTATAGTATTCGGTCTCGAATAGTAGTAGAGAGACGTAGTAAACGCCTTCCTAAACGCCTATCTTAACGAAGAAATTTACTACGAGTTCTCTAATAGGTTCTAAGAGAACGGATACGTTATAAAGCTATATCTAGCCCTATATAGTCTACGAAGGTCTCTATTACTCTAATTAAATACCCTTACTAATATACTCTCGGAACTAGGGCTTAAACCTATTTCTAACGAACTCTACCTCCTAATAGATAGTAAAGTCCTTCTATTCTTCTTTATAGATAATATTATTATTACCTAATAACGTAGATATAGTAGATACGCCAAATAGGTTATAAGTAAACTAATAGTAAGATTTAAGATTAAGAGTATTAGGAACGTTAAGTAGTTTCTAAATATTAATATTTAACGAGACAAGAATATAGGAAAAATCTGATTAAATTAACGAACGTATATTAATAAGATTATAGAACGTTATAATCTATAATATATACCTAAGGCTCTAACGCCGTTAGCGAAAGAATAAAAATTAGAACCTTTTAATAACTAGATAATATAGAGCTAGATATAAGAGTTCTAATAGAAGATTAGATCTATTCTATATACCGCAATCACTACTAGACTAGATATCGCATTTATAACGAGTAGGCTTACTCAATTCCTAAAAAATCCTTTACTATTATATACGGTATAGGTTAATAGGCTAATATATTACCTACAAGATACTAAAGATCTATCTATTAAATATACTACCGATTACCTCTATAAATTCTCTAAAAAACGTCGAGTATTCGAAGCCTTAAGTAATATAGCGTTTATAGACGATAATCTAACGAGACGAAGCTCAAAAGGATACCTTTTTAAGCTATTTAGTAGACCTATTAATTAGAAGGTAACGCTTTAACGAACGGTTATATGTTAACGGCCGAAGAGAGTTCTATTCAACTAACTAAGGGTATCCGTAAGTCGAAGACAAAACACATGGGGAAGAAGAAGAAAGGGGAAAAGGAAGGAAGTCGGTGATGGGGGATGGAGCTATAGCTTCAGGCGTTGAGGTCATGTGACCGTGTTGAGGGTCACGTGCGCGAGAGTAAAAAGGGGGAGTCTGGTGATGGCATCTCCAGACAGGCCTTGCTGCCTCGTCGATTACGGAGCGCGCGGTGACCCGAGAAGGGAATAGGGGTCCAACCCCTTACATTACGCCCCCCTTCTGGTTCTCGCTTCGAAAGCGTCGAGGGCGGCGGTCTCCTGTAGCGCCGAGGCTGGTTCCCAGGTTGGCTTGTCCCAGCCCGTCCACTTCACTAGTAGCTGCCGTTGTCCCTTTCTAGTCCGTTCCTTTACTATCTGGTCGACCTCGAATTCTTCGGGCTCCCCGTCCTCGCCAACTATCCCAGGTGGTCGCCAGGCCTGTACTCGCTGCGAAGGTAGTGGGTCTGAGGCTGCAGGACGGAGTAGATTTATATGGAACACATTATGTATCGTCCCGGGGGTATCTAGGCGATAAGCGTGGCTTCCGATCCTCTCTAAGACTCTAAACTTTCCGCATTTCGCGTCAAGCTTCTTAGAGGGTCGGTCCGTCTTGATATTCCGCAAATCTAGCCATACATAATCCCCTACTTCGTACTGCGTGCCTGGGTCCCTAAACCTATTCACAAAATCCTGTTGCTCCTGTTGGGCGGCCGCCATTGAAGCCTGTGCCCATTCGCCAGTTGACTTCAGCTTGTGTAAGATGGCGTCCGCTCGTTGGATAGGGCTCCTTGAGTCAGAAGCTCCTGCCGTCAGGTCTTCCGGAAAATCCACCACGTCTAGATGGTACCCATGCTCTAGGAAGAAGGGGGACACGCCCGTAGCCGCCGCATCTCGGTTATTAATCGCGAGCTCTGCTGAGGGGAGCCAGTCGTGCCAGTCGTCCTGTAGGTAGTTCACGTACTTCCGTAGGTAGGCCTCTACTGTCTGGTTCATCCTCTCAGTGGAACCGTCCGTCTCCGGGTGCCACGCGGTCGATAGGCGCCTCCTTATCCCTAGGACTTGACAGATCCGAGTCCAAAGCGCTCCGGTAAACTGCGTTCCGCGATCCGTGACTATAGCCCGTGGTAGTCCGTGCCGCCTATATATCGTCCTAATAAAGATCTTAGCGACGGTATCGGCGTCTATCTTCTCGCAAGGTTCCAGTATAACCCCTTTGCTTAGCCTATCCGTTATTACCAATAGGGTAGTGCAGCGCTGGCTCTTCGGGAGGTCAGTAATGAAGTCCATAGAGAGTTCACTCCACAATCTATCCGGTACGGGTAAGGGCTTGAGTAATCCTTGTCTTCGGTCCTTCCAGGAGTTTGAGGCTCTGCAGGTCGCGCAGTTCCGTAGGAACTGTCTAATATCTCTCGCGTAGCCTGGCCAGTAGAATTGTCTACCTACTAGGGCGGTTGTAACCTCTCTTCCTGGGTGGCCACTGAGCACAGAGTCGTGGGTATCTTGTACTATTCTTGTCCGTAGTGGTTCGCTATCGGGTACCCACCTCCTCCCTCTCCAGAGCAGTTCGCCGTTTGGTGCTAGAGAGCACTCCGTTATCGATGCCTTTACCCCGAGGTGGACGGGGAACCTCGCTCTCTTCTCCCGTACCGCTTGTTCCAGTGCCAGTATAACGGGGTCATTTCTCCGTGCGTTCTCCCAAATACTCCGCAGTTCGTCGGTCTCAAGGCCAGTCTGGTGATGGCCTCCAGTTCCAGAGGGCGTGATGCCATCACCAGGGTGCCTTAATGGCCTACCGTTGGGCGCTATAGGTAGTACACATACTTCGGGCTTCGCGGAGAGCTTGATGCCAATACCAGGGAGGTCCTCTTTACTACTATTACTTGTGTCGATCCATTCATCCTTTAGTAGTTTTACCTCTCTATAGGCCAACCGTTCGTCTGATATGTCTTTGGGCATATCCTGCTCCCTCCGCGAGAGCGCGTCTGCCATCGAGTTTAGGATCCCTGGCCGATAGATCATCTTGAAGTTAAACCGGCTCAGGAATTCTGCCCATCTCATCTGTCGCTCTGTTAGCCGTCGGACCGTTGCAAAGTACTCCAGGTTCTTATGGTCTGTTAGGATTCTAAAAGAGCCAACTGCTAGGAGTTCCGCTTCCCATTCTTCTAAGCACCGGATAACTGCGAGTAGTTCCTTGTCATAGATCTCGTAGTTACACTCGGCCGGGGAGTTCCTTTTTGAGTAGAAGGCGCAGGGGCGAAGAAGGCCCTCGTTGTCGTACTGCATTAAGGTGCCTCCCACCACATATCCGGAAGAGTCAGTTTCTAGTATAGTCTCCTGTTCCGGGTCAAATTGCAAAAGGGTAGGCTCGGCCACAAATTTCTTCTTGAGTTCATTAAAGGCCGCATCAGCCTCTGACGTCCACTTAAACTCGGCATCCTTCTTAGTAAGTTCCGTTAAGGGGGCCGCTATCCTTGAGAAGTCCTTTATAAATCTCCGATAAAAGTTTGCGAACCCTAGGAACCCTCGCACCCCTTTTACCGATTGCGGTGCTTGCCAGTCCAGAATAGCGTTAACCTTCGCGGGGTCCATCTTGATTCCTTCTTTAGTATCGATAATAAACCCGAGATACTTAGTAGAAGTAACTTCGAATTCGCTCTTATTAATATCGATAGGTAGTCCTGCCTCTCTTAGTTTCTGGAGCACTCTCTTTACCTGCGCTCTGTGTTCCTCGAGGGGCCCTTCTGTGAAAATCAAGATATCGTCAATATAGGCTGATACGAATTCGTCCAGGAAGTCCCGTAGTACCCAGTTGATATATCGTTGGAATGTGCTCGGTGCATTAGCTAGACCAAATGGGGTTACGAGCCATTCGTATAGGCCGTACCGTGTCCTAAACGCCGTCATCCATTCCGATCCTTCCGCTATCCGAAGCTGGTGAAAGGCAGCAATCACATCGAGCTTAGTGAACCATTTCGCCTTCGAAATCCGCTGTAGTGTCTCATTTATTAGAGGAAGGGGGTATCTATCCTTCCGGGTGATCTTGTTTAGGCCCCTATAGTCAACGCAGAACCTCAGTCCTCCTCCTGGCTTCTTGGCAAACAGTACAGGGGCGGCCGCAGGTGAGTTGCTCACGCGGATAAACCCTTTCTCTAGTAGTTCCGTAAGGGTTTTCCGAAGCACCAATAGCTCGCCTCTGGACATGTTGTAGAGGGGGCCCCAGGGGATCTTTGGCTTGTTTCCCCGTTCGTCCTGTTCGACTAGCTCGATCTCGTGATCGATGCCTGGTCTATGTGGGGACAGCGTTTCTGCTACCTTCTGGTCGAACACGTCCAGGTACTCGTAATACTGCGGCGGTAGCTTCGTTCTGGGATCCGTCCGTGGCTTTACCTTTAGAGCCTTCTCGATGTCCGCCATGCTCGCTGCGAATATTTCGACAGGAGCTGTCTGGTGAAGACTTCCACAGACAGGCTCTGTTGTCACCTGTGCGCACAGCGTACTCTGTGCAGTGGGCTCGATAGGGGCCGTCTGGTGATGGCATCGCCAGACCGGCCTTGTTGGTGCTTGTGCACCTTGTCCTACAGACTCGCTGGGAGCCGTCTGGTGATGGCATCGCCAGACCGGCCTTGTTGGTGCTTGTGCACCTTGTCCTACAGACTCGCTGGGAGCCGTCTGGTGAGGTCTTCGCCAGATAGATTCTGACGTTGTTCGTGGACGGCACCCTGCCTCCTGCTCATCGAGGTCTCCCTTTTGCGCCTTCTCCCTCCTTGCTCTCCTGTATAAGCAGCTAAAGGCTGCGGCTGAAATTTCCTTTATATCCATTTTCCTCTGCATGTCCCCTACCTCTACAT